>NC_135418.1:7386595-7504095 GCF_051991245.1 Festucalex cinctus | reverse complement strand
CTCGGATAAATCCGACTTCCGACCATCCTTGAATGCAGCATAAACACAGACACACAAACCCAGTTTACACACACACACCCAAAACTCTGGTAGTACAAACACCAACACATGCTGCAATGGCAAGTGTGTATTATTATTAGTGCTGTCAAACGATTAAAATCTTTAATCTGATTAATCACACTTTTGAATTTTGATTAATCAAGATTAATCAGCTAAATTACTTGCGTATTCACGTAATATAAAATGAATATAAAATACCGGAATATTTTGACATTAACACATTTTATTATCTGAATGTCATTTGCAAACAGATTAAATGCATGTACGCAATTGCATGCATTGCATGTATTGCTCAACACGTAACAGCATCATATCAATTGGCTGCAATTCAGAAATTATTAATTAATTAAACGCAAATGACTTTTGTTTTATCTAAAGTCCCGTCTGAGTTTTTTTTTTAAAGCGAAATTTACCACCGAGCACACCAACTGGAGTCACCCCGCTCATTTTGGAACAACAGGTGTAGGAAATGCCGTGCATTGACCTAATGACTGACCTGCGCAGCCTTCAATGTAACCATCTGCGGTTACGTTCAAGGCTTAAGTGCGGTCAGAAAAAATAGTGTGATTAATCTGTGTTGATTAATGAGACAATTTTCTGTGAATAATTAATCTATTAACGCTTTAACTTTGACGGCCCTAATTATTATATTATTTATTTCATATTGCACAGCAACTTTTGTTTTGCAAGTTGATACAAATACAGAGTCCTGCCAAAATGTACTTTCGTTTTTTTTGTTCTATTGCATTTCAGTGTTAGGAGGCAGTTGTCTTTTCTCTTACTGTATGATAGAACAAAACATGTTTTAAATCTTTTTTTTTGTTTGTTTATTATTATTATTTTTTGAGTAACTTAAAATAGTTACTTAAAGAATTGATTAACTAATAAAGTCAGGGCTGTCCAAACTTTTTCATTTGAGGGCCACATACAGAAAATCAGAAGGACGTTTTTATTTTATTTCGTTAAAATTGTTTTTTGAATTATTGTTTTTGCAGAAGTTTTAGTTAACTAAAATAACCTTGAATAGCACCTGTGTTTTTCGACACCCTCCCTTCTTACTTTGACCATCTCCAAACATGTTTTTATTTTATTTGAACTGAGTCAAATGCCAATTTTAGCATGTCACGGGCCACTAAAAAATGGACGGTGGGCCGCAAATGGCCCCCTGGCCGTAGTTTGGACTCCCCTGAAGTAAGTAGTTACTTTTTCATAGAAGTAAATATAACTATAAGTCTTTACTTTTCAAAAGTAACTTAAGAGCACTTTATTCTTCTTCTTATTATTATTATTCTTATTCTTATTATATGACTTTGGAAATAAATGTTTTCACGTACCCCCTGCAATGTGCTCATACGCCATTAGGGGTATGCGTATCCCTGGTTGGGAAAAACTGCATTAGCGTCCAAGCAGCAAATAGTTGTTGTGAATAGGTAAATGAGATCAAATTCCTACATTTTAATTCGATCATTTGTGACTTTGTGTGTCATCACAGAAACTGTCAAAGGAGCTCCAAGCTGGCAAGGCCAAAGGTATGGTGAAGATTGTCAGGGCCTGACCTCAAGCTGCATATTAATGCTCTGCTTCTCCCCTTTGGTGATTTTCACATTAAAAATCACATCCTGACCTCTTTCTCCTCCCACAAGCGTGCGACGTTCTGACTCCCAACTCACTGCACCGCCAAGAATTCATCCTCTCAGGTATCCAGCCACTGCACTACACATTGGAACTGCATCAGAAATGAGTTGGGATTTTTATAAGTTTTAACAAAACTACTTTAACAATGGATCTCATTTCTTGTTTTTCCACCATCGGGGTAGTGTTGTGTCGGTCACGACCGATTCGTTCTTTAGAACGAATCTTTTCAGTGAACGTGAGTGAACGGGTCACTTCTTGAAATGATTCGTTCTCTTCTCAGTTCATTTGAGAGCAGCCACGCTCATGCCGTCAGTCTTCGCGAATGACCAATCAGAAGCTAGCGTCAGATGTGAGCGGGTTTTTACTACACATGCAGCTTCACTATTGGTGTTCAGAAACGAGTCACTGAGGAAGCTTCCCTTTCGTGAAGACGTGAACGGATCAGTGAGTGAACGAGTCCGTGGGTGAACGTGTTGCCATTTCCGGTTCAGGAACGATTCAGTGAATGAGTGTGTTGCCATTTCCGTTTCAGTAAGTGAACGAGTCAGTGGGTGAACGTGTTGCCCTTTCCCGGTTCAGGAGCGAATGATTCAGTGAATGAGTGTTGCGGCTGTTGCCATTTCCGGTTTACGAACGAGTCAGTGAGTGAACGTGCTACCTCCATTTCCCGTTTGCGTACAATTCATTGAGTGGACGTACTGCCATACCAGTTCAGTGAGTGATTGTAGTCTTGCCACGAGTGATTCACGATTTGCCAAAGAAGGAACTATTCACAGAAACGCCACGACTTCCGTGTTGGCGGGGACAAGCTTTTATTATCATGTGTTTCTCCAAGCTAACGGCTAATGTGGTGTCCGTCCATGTACTGGCCTGGGGGCAAACGCATAAAAACAAAATAGAGCGAGTGACAGTCTCTCTCTCACCAGCACATGACGGTGTGCCCCGTTGTGCAGCAGCGGGGAGATGACGTTGTTGTCCTCTCTGTGTACTGTGGGTGTCGTCTACTGTAATTATTATTATTATTAGCATTATTACAGTTGAATTTAAAAAGTAACTTCATAACCAAAAAAAAACATTCTTTTTTCATTCAGTGAATGATTCAGTGAACAAATCTTTTGATCGGTTCTTTTAAATTAACTGATTCTAATGATTCAGTTCATCTAAAAGAACTGTAATGCCCATCACTACTTCAGGGCCATGAGCAAATGAGACATTCCTACTCTTACTACAAATTCTATGGAATATATGAAACTATATAAGGAGTTATTCTAGTTCTAAAATGAATTGAGTCACTGAAATGCTTTCTTGATAAACTATGGTGGCATTTGTAAATGTAGCAGTGAAGATCCTGGCTTGTTGGTCTTCTGGCTTTAGTTAAAAAAAAATAAAAATCTCAGAAACGCATGTACTTGTTTGATATTTCTTTGTTTATGTCAGTGTATCTTCGAAGAGACTGTACTGTATTTGAAGTGAAGGAAATAAAACAATATTCCCCTTTTAACTGGAAGACTGATCCGACTCGTTAAAGGGTCCCTCGTATATTCGGCCTCTTTCTCTATTCCTGTGAGATTATTTTCTTTGTTTTTTTTTTGTTTTTTTTCCCTGGGTGTCCTCTTTCTGTCACTCCATTCAACCTTTTTAATTACTCTTGCCATGAGCCACCCAATGCCTCCCTGTCACCTCTGGGAGTCTGTGAAAGGGGAACAGAATGCAAAGGGAATGAATGCTAGGCCTGATGGCAGGCAAGAGGCTCATCAGGGAGGCTATGAGGAGACTGGAGGCTGTAGTTATACAAGGCCTTCGGAACTCCATCAGCACCACTGCCAGCTCATCTTCTTGTTTTCCTGCTGGCGGGATTGCTAGTGTCAAGACAAATACGAGTAGTTTTCTCTCATTCCAGTCTGATCCAGATTTGACTGAAGAACACCACACATAGCCTGGGAAAAGAGGCAATATGCAGTTGGGATGTAACGATAGCCAAACATCACGATACGATATAATCATGATATGAAGGTCACGATACGATAATTACCACAATATTGTGTGTGTGTGTGTGTGGGGGGGGGGGACATATTTAAAAAAGATCACAATATTGTAAAAAAAAAAATAAAAAAAATAAAATAACTCATACTAAAAAAACAAAAAAAACTATATTGTGCTTTTGTACATAACAGCAATGCATATAAACCACCTACAATCTCTAATAACAATATTGAGGCACTTAATTGCTAATGCAAGCACACATTGATCGCTTCACAAGCAAATTAGGTTCCCCTTCATCTGACAATTAGCATAGATTTTAAACATAGAAGGCTAAAACATCCCTAATGAAAATTAAATTGCAGTAATAAACTAGTCACTAGAGGGTGCTAGAACTGCACAAATGGAAATCAACATGACTTTTTTAACAAATGTCTTCCTTTTATATATTGTGAACAGGCAGTTTTCATATCACGATATTGCCCTTATCGTTTATCAAATACTGTACATATGTAATACAGTATGTAGACATTTGTAGTAGTAGTAGTAGTAGTATTTCCTTTTTTAACTTGTTTTGATTGGCTTTAAAATACTGTAACATGAAATTTGGCCTTTGAGAAAACAAGGATTTTTTTTTTTTGACTAAATAATTTCAAGCAAACATAATGGTGCAGGCCAGAACATTTGAGTATCGATGAACAGCCTATTTATTAAAATAATTTCAAAAAGTGAAACTTGCATGTTTCATTATTTCACCACAAACAAAGTGAAATATCTCATTGTTTGAATTATATTGTTTGTTTCAATTTTTATTATAGCAGAAAAAAACACACATAATCCAGTGTTTCGCAAAATTAGAATATTGTTACAAAGCAAAACGCAGGCTCCGTATCCCAACCTTGTCAGCTATAGTTGATAGGAAAACAACTGCAGAGGTATTCTTCAGCCTTTAAATGGTCTCAGTCTGGCTTAGTAGGCTTCAGAATCATGGTTAAGACTGCTGACTTGACGGTTGTGCAGAAAACCACCATTGACACCCTCCATAAGGAGAAAAGCTCTCAAAAAGAAACTGCTGAAGAAGGTGGATGTTCACAGAGCGCCGTATCAAAGTACATGAACAGAGTGTTAATAGGAAGGAAAAAAATGTAGCCAGAAAAATGAAATGAAGTGACATGGAGAGGATGTCAAGCAACAGCAATTTGACAGCTGTAGAATTCAGTGTCTCAAGCCACTCCTCAGTGGCGGTCCTAAGCAACTTGGCACCCGAGGCAGGATTTCTGGTAGTTCAGTTTATTTTTTATAAATACCACCTTTCGTGCAGAAATGTTCGTACTAGAGGTGTCAGTCGATTTAAATTTTTAATCGTAATTAATTGCATCACTTCAATAATTAACTGACGATTAATTGCACATTAATCGCACGTTTTATATCCAAATTTACAATGAAATGTACAATTTTCCCCCTAATTTAAATGCTATTTTTTAGTCATTGATACAGTAATTTCATAGCAATTTAATATAAAGAAAAGTAAAAAAAAAAAAAAAAAAAAAAGTACTATACTGTAAAAAAACAAAGCAAAGTGTGACTGAATTGTTTTGGTCATTTTCCTGTCACTATAATATGGCATAATTGCATTTGTGAGACAATGGTGACAGCTCAGTGCATTTTTCTTTTCATATTAGGAGCTGCCTAATTGTTAATATTAAGTAACTTGTGAAATGATGCCCATTTTTTAAAACTGTAAAATACAACACATCCCCACAAATATATGCATTCTCTGAGTGCTTTTATTTTAAGTTCAACGTGATGTGCATTGTAAAATGACGAATCTTTACTGCAAAGGAACTAGAAACGATCGATTTTCATATTAAGAGCTATGTAATTTTAAACAATAAGTAACTTACTAGCTTCTGCACATTTTAAAATTATAAAATACAACTTGACACCAGTCCCCACAAATAGATGCAGTATAGTTTAATTTATTACTGCTAAATTGTGTTATAGTGACTCCTTTTCACGACGTTGGACGCTTTTATTTTGTTAAGTTCTCGGATGCACCATGACCCGCTGAGGCTGCGCTACTGTTACAGCGAACACGTCAACACTTTCAGTTGAACACTTAGGAGATATTTTTTGGAGTAGTTAATAAAATAGGCCTCACATCTAAAGATAAATAGGCTTGGGCTCACTCCAACTGACAAGACGGCGTCCATTCGGCTCTTAGCTCTCACAGGGGTTTCAGAGTGCACATGGACACCTCTTGGTGCTTGGTGCTAACGGCTAACCGAGTGCGTTCTTTCAAAGCAGGAAACGGCTGGTAGTGGTGAGACACAGTTCAAATGGCTCCTCCGCGCTACATTCTGTCCCTTAAACACTGTGGAGCATATTCACTAAGAATGCGCTGCGTCAGGTAATAGCGCGAAATATTGCACCACAACTGCACCCGCAGTCTGCGCCCAGTTACCCACCTATTCACTAAGGATATTGCTCTAATCATATACCGGTGCAAACACGGCCACAAAACTGACAGCTTGGAGCAAATTTGCACCTGATTTACCACACATGGCAATGGATTTGCGCCAACAACATGGTTGTTATAGTAACAGTCGCGAGAAAGATGACATTATCAGAAAGCCAGGTTGGACAGAGAGTAAGCGTTTAGAGCGCCATTAAGCTGTACAGAGCAGAGAGGACGACAACGACGTCATTCATTCATAAAGTACAAATTATTGGTGCGATCGTTTAAAAAAAATATATTTTCAGAGGTTGGCGTGGGCGTACAGTATGCATCTGGCACGTAAGAATGATCGTAAAATGCCTCCCCGCCATTGCCAATCAGCCCAGGTTACGTTATGTGTCCTAAAACAACCAGAACGATTTCCCCATCCCCCTCCCCCCCAACCCTCTCTCTCTCTCTCTCTCTCTCTCTCTCTCTCTCTCTCTCTCTCTCTCTCTCTCTCTCTCTCTCTCTTCCCTCTGCGTGATCTGCCGTTGATGTTGTGCTGCAAATGGCACATACTGCTGTCATTATCGAGGTTGGAGCAGTTAATACATGCTTTCCAAAAACGTTATTTGCATCACGCAAACGCGGTGTGGCTATTTGCGCTGGCATTAGTGAATTAGACGCTGCATATCAATGAGTCTCATTTGCATTGGGGTGGGCTTATTTTGCGTCAAATCTATGCAAATTACCTGATTTACATACGCGCAAATAACACCGCCGCACAGTGACGCAATCTGTTCGGCAGAGCACTTAGTGACAGATTTCCCCATCTGCGCGTGTTTAGTGAATTAGGCGCTCACAGATTGTTCCATTTTTGCCGGTTATACGCAAACCTTTAGTGAATAGGCCCCTGTGTTTTAGCTCCAGAGAATTTCTATTGGGTAGTTTTGACGTGGACGTTTCTACTGCGTGGCTCGAATTCCTTTAGTAGAGGCTTTCCAAATAAGGAGGGGTCGTTAATCGAGCATTAAAAAAATTAGTGCCGTTAAAGGCACTTTGGGTTAACGAGATAATAACGCGATAATTTTGACCCCCATAGTTCGTACGTAAAGTTTTGGCCTGGTTGACTGGTTAGCACGTCCGCCTCCCAGTGCCGAGGACTCCGGTTCGAGTCCAGGCTCTGGCCTTCCTGGGTGGAGTTTGCATGTTCTCGTCGTGCCTGCGTGGGTCTTCTCCGGGTACTCCGGTCTCCTCCCACATTCCAAAGACATGCATGGCAGGTTAATTGGGTGCTCTGAATTGTCCCTAGGTGTGCTTGTGAGTGTGGATGGTTGTTTGTCTCTGTGTGCCCTGCGATTGGCTGGCAGCCATTCCAGGGTGTCCCCCCGCCTACTGCCCAGAGCCAGCTGAGATAGGCTCCAGCAGCCCCTGCGACCCTTGTGAGGAACAAGCGGTTCAGAAAATGAATGGATGGATGGATGGATGGATGGATGGATGGATGATACGGTACAAGTCTCCGGCGTTCGTAGCTAGTAGTTAGCTCTTAGTGTTGGCATCGGGTGCCTGGCTGGCAATAGTAGTTTTACAGCTGTTGCTTGGTTTGCTTGCTTTTCAATATTGTGGACCTATCCTACTTTTTAATTCACTCTTCCTGTTTAAATGAAGGGAATGTGCCTTAAATTGTACTTAGAGGTATTTTTCATTATAAAAAAAGATAAATAGAATTTTGTGTTCATTTATAATTATTTTATAAAACACTAGTTTAAAAAACAAACAAACAGAACAAAAAAAACAAAACAAAAAAACATTCAAAATATCCAATATGGCCATTTGGATTTTAGGAACACAAGTCCTAGTGCATTACAAGTGCAACATAACGTAAGGCAGGATACCTTATTTTGTACATGGACCATGTATAAAATAATTATGGATCTTACCTTATATTGCATTTAAACCAGTGTTCCAAATCGTAATGGCCATATTAGACATTTTGAGTTTATATATATATATATATATATATATATATATATATATATATATATATATATATATATATATATATATATATATATATATTTTTTTTTTTTAATGGGCAAAATAATTTTATTAAGCATTTTATTTATCTAATTTGAATTTCATTTTATTCATTTATTTATTTTTTTGAAAAACAATCCGATCCGTGACTATTGTGATCCGCTGCACTACTAGTTGTTTGGGTACAAAAACTACGAGCTGGTCAACAAAAAATGAATTACAGTGTGTCCAAGATTATCAATGAAGAGGCAAAAACTTCAAACTTCGTTCAACATCTGAAGTTGCACAAAGAACGGTCAGTAACCTAATGTCAGTTTATCGGCTAATTATTGTTTCTAGCTGCATAGTTAATGAGTCTGGAAACTCACTAGTAATACATTGCAAACACAGTGATCTGTTGCACCATCTGGGTTCACTTCACTTCCTGACTCCTACTTTGATAGTCACCCGAAAAATATCATCTACGATGTTAAAATGACTTGAAAGGACTTGAAACTCAAAGTGTAGGACGTGAATCAATTGAGACTTGTCTGTCTTGACGAGTCTTGGCTTGGGACTTGAGGGCAAAGACTTGAGACTTACTTGTGACTTGCAAAACAATGACTTCTGCAAAACAACTTCTTGCAAAACAATGACCTATTGTTTATTGTTTAAAATGGGATCCCCATTAGTTTTCAGTCACTGTGGTGAAAACTATTCTTCCTGGGGTCCCTCACAAAAACTATATAAAAAAAATTATTAATCTTTACTCTGATACTGTTCCTGATACAAATAAATCAATCAATAAATCAATCAATCAATAACCTTTTCCTCCGACTCAGTCCAAGTTCTCTTGGTGACTATGTCCATTTTGTCAGTGACAACCAGCAGACTTGTCACACTTTAAAAACACCCACCTGTAGGATTTCTAGTCTTCAACTTATTAATTTTTGTCCATTTTTTTACCTCCTGTATCTCTCCCGTGAAAGTGCACGTTCTATTTATTCATACGCTCTCCCCTCTTTGTTCTTTATGTTATTATCTGTTTCCTCTGTTCTATTTTCTCAGTGCAGTCAGCCTACGTTCCATCCTGCTGACAGTGAGCAAACCCCAAATCTTTAGAAAGCCAGTGAGATTGAAAGATAATTTTATTTGACGCATCATTCAATCCGTTGATTGTTCCTATGCTGATCAAGATCAAGATAACATTTTTTCCCCCTCTGATGTGCCACATTCGGTTGAATAATTAGCAAGAGTGGTTATTGAATAATTGTTACCTTACTGACAGTTGGGCAAGTTACTTTAAAAAAGTAATTAGTTATAGTTACAAATTACTTCTTTCAAAAAGTAATTGCGTTAGTAACTCACTTACTGCTATGTGAAAGTAAATAGTTATTCAGCAAAGTAATTGTTTTTTTTTAGAATGTTCTAGTGTAAAAAATGTTCTAGTGTAAAAAATGTTTGTCATAATGAAGAACAAAAAGAATATATTTTAGAACATTTATTAATTATGTGGAACTCAAAAGATTGCAACTTGCCACATGCATAGGAATAAAAATGTATAAGAAAAATAAATATTGAACATAAATAACATTCACACACTTTAGTGTAATGCAAAACTATGAAACCCAAATGTAAACTTAAGTGTAAAAAGAAAAAGGGAAATCTGGTACTGTAACCACTAAACTATACTCGTTGCATAAGAAGTTAGCAAAACTCTTTCGGCATGGAGTTCCTCCTCCCTGTGTTGGAATTTGAGCCAAAAGAGCTCTAAATGATTCAGACGCCACATTGGACAGGGGGGCATGTTTTCAACAACAAACCTTGCAGTTAAATTGTTGAGTTCAGCCTTATGTTGCTGCTGACCAGAAAACTCAAGTTTTGCTGCTTGAGTGGCTCCGACGCAGTCTCTTCCACTGCAGCTGGCCCTCGCTGTGCCACTAGGCTTGTGGTCGCGTTAGCAACAAGTGGCGTGTTAGCATGTGTTGATGAGGTGCTTCATCATCAGATTGGAGTTGCTTGAGGCAGACATGGATAAAGTCTTTGTCCCCGGGGATAGCGTGCATTTAACATAAACATTAATCAGCGAGAAGTAGTGTCTGTACTACCTTTGCATTCCCTCTCTGTCGCCATCCTCGCTCTCATGAGTAGAAGTGCGTGCGGCATGGGTTAGAGCTGCGGCCGCCGCCCACACAACTTGTTAGCCAATCATAGTACACAAGCAGCGAAAATGCACTTTTTAAATACAGGATTTAAACAAACAAACGACTTCTCAATTTACAGATCTGGGCTTTTCTTAACGTGTGGGGGTGATTTTGTCCTAAACCCCCACACCCCCAGCCTGTATTTGGCCATTTTCTGTTTGTTTTGTAAACAGTGGGACATTTCTGTGGAAAGACAGTGTTTACACCCCTCCAGCCAATCGCAGAGCGGGGGGTGGCGTGTCGCAAACGGGGCCGGCCGAACGTGTCGGCTGCGTGACGTCACTCCCACGGCAATTTGAAAGCGCACACGGATTTTTATTTTTTTTTTCTTCGTTTGCATTGTAGTTCAGTGTAGTTCGGACGGGTGGGAGCGAAGGTACGTGGGGCGGTGCAAATTAGATGTTTGGTGAGATTTGACGAGCCGCGGCTTGTTTTTCCGCGAGATATGACAACAGGAGGGGGAGGAATTATCGTTGTTGCTGTCTGCGGACATCCCGAGCTCAACATGTCAAGCTAACACTACCGGTATGTATTCACGTTTTTGTCTTTTGTTACATTTGTTGAACTGTGTACCAAAACAACAGAAGACATCACTATTGATATTAGCCAAAGCATGTTAGCACAGTGGTGGCCAGTTAATTGCTTAATTGCTGAAACTTCTTTTTTTTTTTTTTTTTTCCTGAGAGGACTTTTGCCATAATGTAAGTGAAGCAAAGCAAAGCCCCTATCTCCGGTGTGTGCGAATGTCAATGAAGCGGCCGCGTCAAGAGGTGGACTGTGAACACACTGTACAGCTCTGGCAATAAAACGCTAGCGCGTAAAGCTCATCGAAACATTTTTTTTTTCATTTCCTTTATTTAACCAGGCAATAAACTCATTGAAAGTAACAATCAGTAATCCAAGAGTGATCTGATCACAGGCTTAAAAAAGCCCCTTCGCTACTTGTGTGAATGTAGTGTTGTTAATTAGATGGCTCGGTACTCTGTCCAATACCGGGTAACATACATTACAGGTTTACGTTCCCGACTTTCTGCAAAGATATTGCAGTTAGCTTGTCTGAACGGGGAGTGTGGACAATTATTTTTAGCGAGTCAGAACGGAAAGTGTGGACAGTCAATTTGTAAGAAAATGGCTAAATGCCAGTTCAACAAGAACTGGCTTGAAATTCCCGACTTTTTCAGCTGGTTGGATGAGGTAGCCGGCTATAGGCACTCGGCTCGTTGCAAAGTTTGCAAAAAATATATAAAGTTGGGGACTTTGGGCACGAATATGGGTGTATAGGCAAGGCAAGGCAAGTTTATTTACATAGCACATTTCATACACAAGGCAACTCAATGTGCTTTACGCAAGGAAAGGCAACACATAAGCATCAACAAACAGTAGTTAACATTGAGAGGAAGAAGAGTAAATAAAAATCGGGTACAAAATTTACTAGAAAGAACATATAATGACAATATCAAAACATTATTCAGCAAACTAAAACATTTAGAGTAAGGAGTTTAAAATTAATAATAAAAAATTATAATTAAAAAAATAATAATTAAAGCTGCTTAAAATAGGTTGTATGTATGTGATTGTTGTGTACATTGTTTTGAGAACTGCAGTTCATCTCAGGTTGGTCATTGACAATATTGTTTATTGTATTGTATATGTTGTATGATTTTGGTGCACTTCGACATGTTTGAAACCAATACAAGTTGACATGGTTTTGAGAATCAAATATATGACCCCAACCCTCACCCCCCACCACCACCACCCCACACCGCTTATTTTTTATTTATTTATTATTTTTTTTAAGGTGTCTTCGGTCGGTCGTGAAGTTGGTCTAAAATTTTTCTCATAATGGTCTAAAAAAAAAAAAAAAAGTCTAAAAAAGGTCTAAAATTTCACTGAGTGATTCCTGCAAGAACCCTGCACTTGCACTCTCAGATTTTGTAGGCCTATTATCACTTTTCTGTGAGACAAAACAAGATATCTGTGGAGAAATAGGCAAACACTTTTTAGAAAGCAGCCATCAGGATGCATTTGAAGTGTCTGATTGCATTCAAGTTTTTTATTTTTTTTTTTTTTGGTATAACCAGTAAATACCATCTCTCATTATTGTCAAAGTGGGCTGTCTACTGAAAGATTGACAACTGGCTGCCTGGGCCTCTCAATAGCAGATAGGAAAGGACAGTTTTGATTATGAGCAGAATCCACTTCAAAATAACCTCTAGCCTAATCACACTTGATGTATTATCCTGGGAACTTGCATGATCAATTGCTTCTATATTCATAGATTTGCATTACAAGTATTTTTCTTTGTGATTAAATGTGTATTGCAACCGAGAAGAAATGTGGCCAACATTGGTAGGAAGAGTGTTGGTGAAGACTTCTCATTTTGGCTGATTTTTGGAAAAAAAGTCTTTGTGGCCTGCACAGACAGTTCTTGTCTGGGAAGATATTTTCAGTAAAAGAAGAAATGCAACATACCAATACAACTCAGGTTTTATTTTATTTTTTTAATCTGCCATATACATTTGCTGTGTGTTAGTGATAACTGTATTGATGCAAAAGTTCATATTATTAAAGCACATTTTATGTCAATTTCAACTTTGCGAAGTAGTATAGATTTTTATTTATTTATTTTTCTTGTAATAACTTAAATGCAGTGCATTATATATTGATTCACAGTTGGAGTGATTTCCAAACATAGGACATCTGAAACCATCAGCTCAAAACATGCACTCCATGTTTCTCCCATTACTCCCTGAGAGGAAGTGGCCCTGTTGGTCCCTCATCTTAGTTAATGGTGGCTGAGTGGCTCTCAGGCCTCTCATATAATGACCTGTAATGCATAAAAACTCACCCCTGGGTAATTTTCTGCCACTCTTAATACTAATGTACATTTCCGTGTCCCTTCCAAATGTGTCATTAAGTCCAAAGTGAAATAACAGAAAAAACAAACTTTGCAGTGATAGAAATTATGAATTTGTATCTAGCCTGCCATCCACAATCAATCTTTCTTGTTAGGCAGATTAAAACATCATCAATAGGCAAAAACAAATGAGAATTTGGGTGGTAAACTGATTAAACTGTAGAGAAAAATCAAAACGTGCAATTTGTTAATGATACCTAAAGTAGCACTATTATGAATGAGGCAACACAGACAGGTTTTAGTTTCATGAACAAATGTCACAGTGGCAAAAAATAAATAAATAAATAAAGGTGGATGGAGTTGCCGCCATTTTAAAATTACCATTTCAGTGTAAAGACATTTTCCTGGGTGGCTTTAATTCATTTGAATATATCAGTCTTTTGGTAAAAGGTGATCCAAAGATCATCATTGTAACCATTTCCCAGACAAAATGGCAAATTCATGGAAATTTGAAGAACTGCTTCATCATCTGTACTAACTATGACTAATTATAACTGGAGATAAACACTTATGTTGACAACAACTTGGATACAAATACCAAAGAACTTTATGCTATTCTTGATACTTTTGGCCTCTCACAACATGTAAATGGCCCAACACACAATCACATTCTTGATCTTGTCATCTCTAAATGTGTTGACATTTGATCTGTTGAGGTTAAAGATCTGGCTATTTCAGATCATTTCTGTGTGTTCTTTGAAATACAAATAACCCTCAATATGTTTATTCAATTCATGCATCACCAACTGGTCCTACAGACCACTCCATGCTAACCTAAAACACCTTCAATCGATCAATCAATCAATCAATCAATCAAATCACTTTATTTCACTCTTTAAAATAAAAGAAATGAAAGGGGACAGAAAGAAGTAAAACTTGTTTTGTCTTCCCCTAATCAATACAAACAAAAAAGAATTAACACAAAACCAATGACAGCAAGCGGTCAAGACGCTTTTGGTGTTACAATACTACCAAACAATTCAAAATAACACCAACTGGAGTCACCCCGCTCATTTTGGAACAACAGGCGTAGGAAATGCCGTGCATTGACCTAATCACTGTCCTGCGCAGCCTTCAATGTAACCATCCGCGGTTATGGTCAAGGCTCAAGTGCGGTCAAAAATAAAATTGTGCGATTAATATGCGTTAATACGTGATTAATGCGAAATTTTTCCTTGATTAATTAATCTATTTACTAGGGGTGTGAATTGTCTAGTACCTGACGATTCGATTCGTATCACGATTCATAGGTCACGATTCGATTCGGTACCGATTAATCCCGATACGAAATTATAAGTCCATTGTTGTGATTTTTTTTTTAAATTTAAATTTTGAAAATACTAATCAGTAAACTTGTACAGTGTAAGATTTATATGAAAATGTATTTATTTATCGGAAACTTCAGTCTTATACAGGTTGTAATCTGTTTCATGTTTGAACAGCATTAAAATAAAATATTAAGGCTTAATGTTCCATTAATTTAACATTTTCTCATGCTTAAGGTGTGAACCCTAAGACGTTTTGGGAAATATTTTTCCATCAAAAATGGATATTTAAAAATCGATTCGGCCGCCTATTGAATCGATTCGAGAATTGCGCAATGTAATATCGCAATATATCGCCGAATCGATTTTTTTTAACACCCCTACTATTAACGCTTTAACTTTGACAGCCCTAGTTGAAATACATCGTTGTTGTTTTTTTTTTTTTGTTCTGTATTTAGGTTTAGAGAAAATGTATATTCCTATTAATTTATACTCACTTTCCCTTTTTATAAATCTAGTTTGTATATCAACTGGTAGAATTTCACGGTAGGCTTTATACAATATTTTAAGACGGTTAAACTCCATCAATTCATTAAATTGTTAAATCTTTAGTTGTATAAATAATGGATTTGTGTGGTCTCTGTATCCACAACCCAATATAACACGGATTGCACGTTTCTGTATAAGAAAAATGGGTTCGGTGTAAGTTTTGGCAGAACACCCCCACACTTCAATGTAATAGGTCAGGTATGGAACAATCAATGAATTATATAACAATAACAAAGCATCCTGGTTCAATGATTCTTTAACCTTGTATAAAACAGCTACAGTTTGGGATACCTTAGATTTAACATATTCTATACGTGATTTCCATGTTAAATGTTCGTCAATAATAATACCTAGAAACTTTATTTCATTTGTCCTATTTCCATTCCCTGCACTGTCAGAGTTACTTCAATATCCATATTTTTACAACTGAATATCATAAATCTAGTTTTATTAGTATTTATAGACAGTCTGTTGGAATTAAATCACTTCATAATGTTCTTGAATTCTTTCTCTATTACATGTAATACATTATATATATTTTTCCCAGAAAAAAATAGAGTGGTATCATCTGCAAACAAAATACATTTTAACAATTTCGAAATGGTTGTTACATAAAGAAGAAAAAGTACTGGCCCCAGAATTGATCCCTGGGGCACCCCACAAGTTACATAACTGTGTTTTGATGGCCTATTATTAAATTCAACATATTGTTTTCTTTTTTTTAAGTAACTGGCAACTCATTGGTGTGCGACACCTCTTATACCATATTTAAACAATTTATACAGTAATATTTCATGATCTAAGGTGTCAAATGCTTTTTGTAGATTCACAAAAACACTTACTAAAATGTTTTTTATCCATGGCTGTGCAAATTTCTTCGGTTAACTCCATTAATGCCATGGTAGTTGAGTGATTGGAGCGAAACCCATATTGACTATTGCTTAAAATTTTATACTTATCTATAAATTTATTTAATCTTATCATTTACAATTTTTCCAGTATCTTCGAGAGCTTTCTTCAAGTACATTGAAGATGCGCTACGAACATAATGACTTTGAAATCAAAGTGCAGGAAAATGGAGCAAATCTGAACTTCAAATTCATTTTCACCTGTACAGACGATGTCTGTAATTTTAACAAAGAGCTATAGTAAAAGCAAAAAAACTGAAATCATTAGTAAGAACCTCAATAATACACACACTGTACTTCCTGTGGTCGACAAACTTACAAATCCCGGCTAAAACAAATAGCGCCAGAACTCTAAGCAGATAAATGCTATGAATTTGCTTGCTACTTGAGTGAAAAAGTACAATCCATCACATCCCACATCACCACAAACCAGCAAAATTATCACTTAAAAATCACCTAGGAGTAATTCAATTACCATGACAGAATTGGATTTAGTCGATCAAAAAACAGATTTGATTCAGAAGTTGAAACCATGCATTACTAGCTGCCAAAATGCTGCTGCTTGTCTCCTAACATGTGCTCGTAGGATTTGAACCCATTCAGACCCGATTTTTGTTTCTGCTGGGCAATTTTCATTTTATTTATTTATTTATTTATTTATTTCACTGATTTATGTAGCATTTTCAACATGAACATCGTGCAAATCAACCTTCGATTGTGATTGTTTAGGTAGGATCCAATTATGAATCAGAAGCGTTGACATCATCCAAATTACGCCTTTTTATTGGTTTAGACAGGCCATTATGTCATGTCCACTGTGATCATCTATGGGTCCGAAGGGGTTAAAACTGTCGGCTGACAAAACTATGGAAGGCACCACACGTGATGTGAAAAAAAATCACAGGAGTTACAGTTTTGAACGAAACGTGTGGTGTGCATCCACATGGCACAATCAACATCACACACAAACTGATTTCATTCATGAAAAAGGCGGTGTTTAAAGGGATGCAAGACTTATGAAAAAGTAACTATTTAACTCTTCCCTGAAAAAATTGCCAATTGATGTTGAGCGATTATGATTTTATAGTTTTTAACATTTGTGTTCAGCCGAAAGTGAAGATGAAACCGGCCGATAAGGAGTACACATTCAGCCGGCCGGCTCATAGCGAGTCGAATTTGGGGAGTATCTGCAAGTTGTGTGTTACAGAGGCTCATATTACCAGTCAAGTCACCATTGAAATTGTTCGCTCTGGAATTGTAAGTTGTGGACGGTCCCTAACCTGGACGGTAAACATCCGAGTGACTTTTACTCTTCCGGGCCATGCTACATGTTGCGTGCTAAGCATGCTTTAGCCCACATTAGGAGGCCACCCCCCACGGCCAACCCCGGCACGGAATGTCATGAAACCGGACGTGCTGAGGATTTTACCGTGAACAGAATTGGCGCATTACGTCAGCAATGTCCCATTGAAATGAACAAAGGCGGCTTTCGTTTACGCACAGGTTACGTCATCACAATCACGTGACCAGGGTAACGACATTCTTATTTTGATACTTAATCGGTTTAAAAAAAATTCAGGGAATAAGAAGCCAGAGATATTTGCACTCTTATTCTTTATAAACAATGCCTAATCTAATACTGGAAAATGAGTTATAAGTCTTGTATCGCTTTAAAGGAGTAATAATAGCGCAAACACAGTCTTTCTGTTGCTCCATGACTATTGATTTTGGATTCCCTACCGTCTTCCTCGCCGGTTCACTTTCTGATTGGCTATACGGTGTGAAGTCAGGCCAAAACAATCCAACATGTTGGATATCCCCGATTTTAGGTCGAAGTGGCCCAAATGTTCTCCCGAGCGGCCGATATCGGTTTGAGCCATGTGTGATGTCACCACACACGGCATGATTACCTGTTAAGATTATCTTTTGGATGTCGGTGCATCCTTACAATTGGGAGGGGAAATACGGGGCTACAATCGGGATAATTGTCCTGCCGTGTTCACCAGGCTTTTGCATTGTTTAATGGTGTCTGCCGTTTGTGTTATTAATACTTATTTTATTTACTCATTCACTTACCTTCAACTTGTGTTTTAATACCTTATTTTTTCTTATATACTTACCTACTCATATTTATTAATTTATTTTGTGTTATTTTGTTTGCGTGACAACTGTACTGCATGATTGTTTTTTATTCCATTTAGACCACTTTGTATGCAGTGATGGTTGTTTTAAAGTACTTTATAAATATATAAAGATGACTTGACTTGACTAGACTCAAATTTGAGTTGTTGAGTCTGGAATCAATATCATCTGACTTTTTTCAAAGCTATGGTTAAATTTGTTTAAACCTATTTAGGACAAACAATCAACACCAGTCAGGCAAACTTCCTAAACCCTTGAAAGTAGCTGCCATCAAGGCCATTTTATAAGAGAATGCTGGAGTTCTCCTTGTTAGCAAATTATGGACCCATCTTAAATCTCCCCTTCTTAACAAAGATAGTTGAAAAAGTGGTTTATAATCTACTTAGCAAATTCATGAACTCAAACAGACTTTTTGATAAATTCGAGTCAGATTTCCAACCTCATCACAATACAGAAAAAGCTGTTATTAAAGTACTAAATGATATAAGATTGAGGACTGATACAGGGAAGGTATCGGTGTTCAACTTTTTGGACCTCAGTGCAGCATATGATACGACTGATCATAATATACCTTTGAACAGGCTGGAGACTTGGGTAGAGTTAAATGGAACAGTCTAAAATTGTTTCAGGTCCTACTTGGAGGAAAAGAGGTACTTTATGACAATTGGAAATTTTGAATTTGATTGAATGGCCATGACGTGGGGTCCCTCAAGGATCAGTCCTAGGACCCCTTGAGTTCAGTCTGTATACGTTACCTTTGGGTCACATGCTTCAGAACACCAATGTTGGATATAATGTTTATGTAGATGACACACAACTATATTTATCAATGTGCGCAAATGACAGTGGTTCAATTAATGTATTGTGTGTTACTGTCTCGAGCAAATTAACAACTGGATGAACCACAATTTCCTTCAGCTAAATCAAAACAAAACAGAGGTAATTGTTTTCAGCAAGAAAAAAAAAAAGAAGAGGATTACCGTTGGAAAAGACCTGAGTGAGAGTCACTGTCTTTAGAAACCAAAGACCAAGTTTCAAATCTTGGACTGCTAATAGACTCATAACTGACTTTAAGTAATCAAATCAAATTTATCACGAAAACAACTTTTATTAGCTGACATACCCAGACTGAAGGAATGCATGCTCCAATCAGACCAAGTGAAGGTTATCTATGCTTTTATCTCCAGTAGACTCGATTACTGTGACGGTCTTCCGACTCTCTCAAAAGAACATCAGACAGTTGCAGCTCATGTTGCTTGTCTTCTGCCCTAAAGAAAAAGATCAGAAGTGGTTTGTTAGCCTTTTGCGTGAACTATCAAAGCATGATTGGATGAAAGATGAAGCATCTTTGAAGACGACTAGAGCATTCCCGTAACGATTGTTTCAATTTCCTGAGAATGAAATGTCCTGGATGACAGACTATTTAAAGGGATGGTTAAAAATATTCATAGTGTTACGATAGCTGAAGTCTGTCCTCTGGAATGCATTGTGTTCGACTTTAGAGGTTTCACAATAAGTGATGCTCTTTTTTTTTTTTTTTTTTTTTTTTTTTTTTTACCCGTCCTAATTCTCGCTCCAAGTGCCGTTTCAAGTTGTCTCTCAGTACCTTTTTGAAGTTCGTTCCCCAGGGCAGCCTGAATGACCAAAGAGCTCTGTGAGGGGGCTGTAATCACCCCTCTGAAGTGGACTCATTCGACTCAGTTGTCATTTTGAGTTTGGAGAATCTGTCCTTGCATGAACTATCCTTATGCACCCGCTATAAAAAGCAACTGCATTTCACAACAGTGTCTAAAACACTGAGTTGTTCAGTGATTTTTACTCATATGTATAGATGTTCATTTACAGATTTTATGTAAAAACCTCACATTCCTGAGCAGTAAGTGTATAGTACAAATATACATTCATGCACCATAAATTCCATTTAAAAGTGTTGTGTTTAATCTTCATTTTTCCAAAACTTACATTTTGAGAGTGTATCTAAAACAAGATTCAAGATACTGTATATATTTGTAATCTGCACAGTAAAACAACAACAACAAAAAACCTGTAGTCCTGAGGAATGAAATCGTACTTGTCCTTCTTGTGCGTGTGGTTTATGATAGGTTCCGTCATGTTTGTCACATCCTGATGTGGTCCCTAATTTTTCTCACACTCTGATCATGGTCAGACATGTTTTTCCACAATTGTCAAGCGTTTTAGTGGATCAAAGATGGATACTAGGCAGCATAAGCTACCCTCACAAAGACCCAGCTTCAAAACCCCTCCCAGACAGTGCACACTAGGGATATTAATGGTTCACAGAAGTCACCGTATGATACGTACCTCGGTTTTGGGGAATTCGGTATCACAGGAAAAATGTGACAAAAAGTTCAAAAAGCTGAATTCTTGGTTTCTGTTCATTTATTTTTAGCAGTTGTGCAGGTAAGGGTTTAACATGTCATTTAGAGCTTTTAGAACTACCAAAGATACTTGGGATAGACTGTAGATTACCACTTAAAAGTATTCAAACTTTACTTTCCAATTTATCCTTAACTCTTTTACACGCCACACGTTTATATATATATATATATATATATATATATATATATATATATATATATATATATATATATATATATATATATATATATATATATATATATATATATATATATATATATATATATATATATATATAAAAACTTGAATATGCTCATTCACATCATCCTTGAAAAAGTTCTATTTCATCAGATTTTGTCATGTTTCATTGTAATTTCATGCACTGGCAGTCCATTGAAAAGAGATACAATGCTGCCATCTGCTGGCCATAGTTAGTGAGTGTTTTTGAATCCACAACCTATTGACCAGGCAACGCTGCACTAAGATGTTGTACTGCCCATTGATTAAAAAAATAAATAAATGTTTATGGCGGCATATATCGTGATTTGACGAATCGTTATGAAACGTTTTTTGGGCGGTCAAAGAAAAACAAAAAAACAAAAAAAAAACCTTGTCTCGATTGTCAGAGATAGCTTCCGTGTCATGGTAAGTTCAACCGTCTCATTATTATCGTCATTATTATTGTTCCTCTGCATTAAAAAAAAACAAAAACAAAAAACAAAAAAACCCCCTCAATTTTAGCAGCTTTGTGTTCCATTAAGCCTCGTACCTCAACAAGCTCAGATTTCACACTAAATACATTTTGGGCCTGCACTGGGTAAGGTTAATGTTTTAGTATTCATACGTTTATATTGTTTTCATACTTTTATTTGTAGTAAATTTCGAGATTTCCTCATGTAAAATACTAGGTACCTTGGCTCAACAAAGGTTGCTTTCCAAGTGATCTAGTAAGACAGAGGCCGTTTCTCAATACACATTCTTGTCCGTACTTACGTCCTCGTGATGTCTTGAAACGTCATCAGTCACGGCCCAGTACTGTTCCAACTGCAAGTACGCAAAAAGCAAAAGCATTGGATGGACAAAATACCCGGATGTTGTTCTTACTGCGAGCTTTCTTCTTGTGACGCATTGCCGTAACTGTACCACGTGACTAGATGTTATATAATTCCGAGTACTATTTTAAAATATCACTTGAAATTAAATTATACATGTGATTTATCCAATTTACGATAATATAGAGGGGGTGTTCTGGAAAGATACCGGTGAGAGTTGCTGGTTTTGTTCTGATGCATCTTATGTTCAAGTGTGCAGATCCCAAAAACATGGGAAGGAAATCAAGTTTGACGAAATTTATTCCAAAACACAGCTGCAAAAATACAATAGTACACTTGCAAAAGAAAGGAAAGAGCTTGCAAAAGGCGAGAATCAAAACCACCGAAACAAGAATACCCCCCCCCCCCCAAAAAAAATAAAATAAATAAAATCAGTAAATAAATAAATAAATAAATGAATGAATAAATAAATAAATAAATAAAAATAAAAAATCAAACAAGCACAAGACTGAGGTGAGACGGGAATCAAAGGTGAGGTCGAGACTAGTTGGGCAAAGTCGGTGGATCAGCAAGAGGATTAGTCCGACAAACTGGTGTACTCAGCTGCCCAAAGGGAGGCTAATCAACACAAAACAGGTGTGTGGGAAGAAAGAAGAAAAATCGTGATGCTCCTCCACGCCCATTCGTTCCTTGAAGTACGAAATGCATCTTGGGATATATTCACAGCCAAGCCTTCACCAAGCAACAACCGATGCATCCTTGGTTTACGTTAGCAATGAAGAACGGCATCCGGGAATTCCGTGTGGTCTTGGCTTATGCATACTTTCGATTGGAACAGTACTTGGGCCACCATTGATGACGTCTCGCGAAATTACAAGAATGTAGGTAAAGTTTTTAACTCATTCACTGCCAGCCATTTTAGAAAATTTCAAAATTTTCAATACCCATGTGATATTACATTCAATAATTATATTTCAACCAAATCTACAAATGACAGAACAGACGCCCTACGTTTTGTCCCGCCCCGTTCTTTTATAATTGATAGTAGAAAAATGTAGGTTTACCAAAATACAGCCATTTCTCCCATGGACTCTGAAACTGTGTTTATTTCGTATAAAATGGGGCAATGATGTCATCTACCGGTGGTTGGGCATCAGTAAAGTTGTTTCCAAGTTTGACATTTACTATGGAGCATAGTCAGATTAGCCCTCATTTATCCCCGCTCTAAAAAATACAATTGACAAGTATACTTGTCAAAGGCAGTGAATGAGTTTTAACCAATGTATGTTGTACAAATACATTTTGAAACATCCAAATAGTAGTACAAATCCATTGAAAGCAAGTCACATGATATAACTGCGATGAATTACGGAAATGCGGCAGCGAGATATGCGTGCTTGGGAAGTACGTTCTTGAGACCGGGCTAACCAAGACCCTGCTCGTTGCGTCACACGAACGTACTCTGTGTTCTTGATATTGAGAAACGGCCAGAGACAACTACGGCATGGCACAAAGGGTGGCGGGAATAAGGGATGGTAGTCCTGAGGAAGACAGAGGGAGGCTGGATAGGGACCAGTTAGGCAGGTGTTGGTGGTTGAAGTTAATTAGTTTAATATTCATAAGTGGCCCTTGCGACAGAAGAAACTGGAAAACAGCAGAACCAATTTCAACCAAAGACCCAGCATATGTACATCTTTGCTGTATTGTGAATATTTATGTAGTTAGTCGGTTAGTTAGTATATGGGGATGTGTCTTTTGAACAGAACTTTTATTATACTTTGTACACCCTGCATTCTCTCTATTGTGGCCATTTATTTGTCTTCAATTTAAGGTGATGAGATGCGTTTTTCTAACGCCACGGTCCCAGTGTGTCACCACCCTATTACATGCCAGCCATGTATTTGTTCTATTGCTTTTCAAATTGTGTCTGTAGCTCCCCAGGGCTGTGAGATTGCTAGGTTATCACTGAGAGGAGATTATTTCTGTCTGACATTCTGCATGCCAGTTATCCATGAGGGATGCTTGCTTGCCCATTTTCTTAGTGCCGGGGGAGAAAAGAGCGTGAATAGTCAGGACTGTGCCAAAAGGCATTGGGTGGAGGCGGAAGGGATTGATCACTGTATATGGCTGGTTTTGCTGCTTGTTTTATAGTGCTGTATAAATAAAGTTGAGTTGAGAGTTGATTTGAGTTGGTCAAAGATATTTATTATTGATTTATTTTTAAACAGAATTTTACATGGTGCACTGAGGGGAAACTGTGATATTCATTGTGGTCTACTAGGAAAGCATTGTCGGTCTGTGTAATGAGACAAATGCTGATTCTGGAAAGACGAGGGAGAGTGACTTGTTCACTAAAATGACAATTGTGGTCTCAATCATTCAAAACTGAATGTCCTCGGCATTGACTGCTTTTTTTCTTCTTCTCCTCCCCTCCTCCACGACTACAATTTCTTGCAGCAAAGGAGCCGTTTTGTTTCAATTGTTTATTGAAGAATTGAACATCCATCCAATTTCCACATTTAAAGAAGACAGGGTTGTACTGCAAGGGCTGGGTGGTCTGGCGTGGCCACTCAAAGGCGTGCTCCAACGCAGTGCTTCAGAGACGGGCGTGGCAACCACACAGGGAGAGGCGGGTTATATGGAACCGGGCGTTTTACTTCAGCATTAGAAAATAGCTAGCAAAATACCTAATATTTCTTAAAACAAATACATCGCTCTGGTGTCAAAGGTAAGATTTAATCATTATATGCCTATAGTTAACTGTGGAAGGGCTTACATTTATGTGTCTCCTGCTTGTGGGCGCAACTGTAGTAAGGGAGAACCCGTAGGAGGTCGATGTCTATCTTCGTGAAAAGGGACCTTCAGTTTATGGAGAATTGGGAAACTCCGTCGTCGTGAGCGCACATTCCGAAGGCTGAGGGAAAAGATTAGCAGTAAAGAGCGGTATTGGGATTGAGGTCCGTCAATAATGACGGATACCGTGGTGGACACCTTTTTCGCTGAGGGTATGATGAATGACATATTAATGATTACAATGCAGCTCAACTTATTGTTGCCGGATTGACGATGACTTGAGGGAAGCTCAAATTTCATTGATGCGCCCACCGCTGTTGGTTAATGACACATTTAAGTTTGTTTTTAAATATGAAAGTGTGCAGTTCATTTTGGGATGCTTGATGTGGCCTACTTGGTATCCAGATGGCATTTATTTTGGTTTGACCATGCTAAAAGTCAGTTTTTGAACATTCACTACCCTCTTACAGAAACAGTGTGGGAATTCATTGGCGGCCTTGGTTCATATTTAGCATTTCTCAGATACCACTTGAACGTGTGGCTCTTAAGTTTCTTAGATGAGATTTATGTGACCTTGCAGAGCATTTGCTGTGTTAATGCTCTGTTAATGAACATCATCGGTATTCATCCATGGCGGGACTTAACTAGATTGATCTATAGTGGGTTCCCTTGGTTTTTCTGCTAGGATCAGTGCATTTCACAAGGGCCTTCCAAGGCTCCTGGATGGACTGATGGACTTTGAAGTTAGGCTTTATTTGACAGAGAATGCAGCTCTGTGCTAAATCTTCCCACATGTACATCACAAACCCTCTTATTCTCCTGAGTACTAACGTGCAGTCCACCAGGGAACCCTGGGAGCTGCTGTTGGTTTGAGACTCACAACTGTGCTTTCTTTTTTTTTCTTTTCAACCTTTATTTTTTCAAGAAAGGCGAGTTTGGAGATAACTTTTCTAATGATGGCCTCATTACAAACAAATTGTAATCAAGCATCTTTCAAGTATTCCTTTTTTTTTTTTTTAAACAACTCCCATTTATAACTTTTAAGGTATAGTCTCTTCAAGACACAAAAATCTCTTTGGGGAGCATCACATGTGATGCTCTCGCATGATACCATGTCTCAAGCCATCTTAAGGTGCGCATGTCTTAAGACAAAAGAAATATGTCTGAAGATGTCTTGAAGACAGTTATCCCATGTTCTGCTTCTGTCATGATACCATGTAGTTATAGTCAAGAGAAGATGGGAACAGGGGTCTATTGTTCTTTTGTAATCAGTTGTAGTGGGGATGTTTTAAGGCCTGGATACACCAATGCGTTTCCAGAAAATTCTACATGTTGAATCAGCATTTGACTACTGTGATTGGCTGTTAGCTAGCGAATCACGCGGGGCAAGAAGAGGAAGCGACAAATGCGAATAAACAGTACTGATGGAAAGTCTGGACCATTATTAATTTATTTATTTTTGCTCATTTTGCGCATCGTCACCCTGCTGTACAATGTCTGTCTGGACAGAACATCGGGAAGATGACTTTGTCTCTCTGGTTCAAGAGAGACTGGCATTTTATGATATTACCGTTAAAAGGTTTGCCGACAAAAGGTATGAAAGCAAAACTATGGCATGACATGGGGACGCGACAGGATATAGCATGTTGGATTTACTTTTATATACACGATACTGTGCAAAAAGCCGGGGGGTTTCATTCATGTGGGAGGACATCGTGAGAGAAAAAGTAACCGGTATGCATTGTTTACGTTTTTATATCCCGCCCCCGTAAAGATAACCTGTAAATAGCCAGATTGATAAATTGTGATTCATTCAAGGGTGTCCACAATATCATTCTCGGACTGCTCCACGGTAATTTGCTTGGGAAAAGCGTGACATTCTGAACAATACTTTGAGCTGATTGGACGATGAGGCATTGTGCACATTTGTAAATCTTTACCAGCTGAAAATGCACGAAGTGCCTCGCGCTGTTCAACATTCAACAAGGAAACCGTGAGTAATTCCAGCATCCATTCGTCCATGTTAGGTTTGTTTGCACCGGCGCTAGCTTCCTGATTTTGTCACAGCTGCATATCACGCCCCAAACACAATGTCGCTCTGTGTTGGTGGTTCGGATCAGTGGAAATCAACGGGCTTGGTACTAGGGATGTAACGATATCCAAACATCACGATACGATATTATCACAATATGAAGGTCATGGTACGATAATTATCACGATATTGTGGGGGCGTTGGCGACATTTAAAAAAGATCAGACAAAATTAAAAAAGCACAATATTGTGCTTTTGTACATAACAGCAATACATATAAACCACCTACAATGTCTAATAACAATATTGAGGCACTTATTTGTTAATGCACGCACACATTGATTGCTTCACAAGCAAATTAGGTTCCCCTTTATCTGACAATTAGCATAAATTTTAAACATAGAAGGCCAAAACATCCCTAATGAAAATTAAATTGAACTAATAAATTAGCCACTAGAGGGTGCTAGAACTGCACAAATGGAAATCAACATGACTTTTTTAACAGATGTGTTCCTTTTAAATATTGTGAACATGACGACGACGATATTGTGGAGTTTTAATATCACAATATCATGATATTGCCCTTATCGTGACTTCCCTACTTGGTACAAGATTTATTCTCGTGAGTTTGTGAACTCACAAATATTGCGAGAATTCTTCTTGCAGAGCAAGGTTACCGTAAAGAGGTTTCTGGTTGCCTTTGGGAAAAATGACTACCATCGCCGATGTTATGGAGGGGAATTACTTCTCGCGCATGCGCTGAAGATATGTAATAGTTGGGGTCGCTGCGGTGTGTATTTACGTCATTTTTCTAGGCGATGTGCCAACATCTGGGCCAACACCACAGGGGGTAGGCCTCGGTCACATTTGACCAACGTTGGATTGGTGTATCCAGGCCATTAGTCACCAGCAGATAGGGGTGGGTGTCTCTTGGTGTTCTTTTGTAATAATATTGAAGTATTACGGTTATAATTTTTCAAATACAATGTTAGTTTAAAATATAATAAAATGGACTTGTGGAGAAATGCATTGAGCAAATAACTTGTGTAGCTCCTGCAACAAAGACCTGGACACATACAACAATGTAGAGCAAGCACATTTCTTCTGAAATATGAAACATGAGAAAAATGCAAGCCCTGTATCATACATGGTAAGATCACCTTTAATACTGCACAGGCTACTCCACAATTTCAACTTAGAGCCTCCCAATATGCTTCCGTGCTGCCTTTTATACACACCCGGGTTAAGGGAGCACCAAGCTCATATTAGAACCTATAGATTAAGCAGGGAGAGTCATTTAAATTTTTTGGTGACTCAAGGCAGGTGAGTAAATACTTTGGACAACATAGGGTACTCCTTTATCTTCCTCTGACTCAACTATCACAGTACAATTTATGTTTTGTATCCTCATGATGTGTGCTGAAGTCTATTTATGATACTACCTGAAAGACTCTCTGGATACCTTGTGTGTGCTTCATGTCGATCAGTGTGTCTTTTCTGTTTGTAATGCGCTTTGTCCACTATAATCAAATTTCATGGGCTAATGCTTGTTTCCCGAAGATGGTGTGCTGACAACATGCATTGTGATTCACTTACACAACCAAATTGCAGCTCTAAAACATCCCCAAGATGAGGAGGTAGGGCTCCCCCAATAAGATTTGTTCGCAAGCATTCTTGGTGATAATTGGTTTAATACAGGATATAAGTACATGTTAATAGCTTGCTGTTATGCTATCTGTCATGTATAATCACAATCATTTTTCTCTTCAATACTTAAATTTGCTTAGTCAGTTTCATCTTGATTAAAAGTAGGGATGCACTAAAGTATAATAGAGATGCCACGTTGGTCCATCTGTTGTGGTTGTGGCTCATATCAATAAAATTCAGCTTCACTGTGCTTTACGTACATTGAAACATTGTGTAAAGTTTCTACAATGTTTCAATGAATTTGTTAGACTTATAGTAGGACTTGAAAGTATATTTGTATTCAAGTTAATTAGGTAAACAATTATATCGATATCAGCACTTTCTAAATCATTGGTTTATCGTATCAGTTGAAAATAGCGTTATTGTGCAGCCCTAATTAAAAGGGTAAGTCGACCCAAAATTTACAATAATATGTTGTATGTGCCCCAACTAGTTTAAACACGGGAATCTCTGATTAATATTGCGTTTGTGGGATATGAGAAACATTCACCCGTTTTGATCCATCTTAGGCAGTAGCCATTTTGTCACTTAGTGCCGAGTGAACATGATATCACAGTCGCTCAGGTCTCAGGTAACGACCAATTACAGCTAAACTTCAGAAAACAGGAGAACCATGTTTGAACATTATCTGAGCCCTGACCAGCTGTGATGTCATTCAACAGTAAGTGACAAAATGCCCCCCAAGATGGATTAAAATGGTTGGATTTTTCTGCTTAACTCGTGTTCCACAAACACTCAGGAAAACATTTTTAGACTAGGTCCTAGACTAGGACGAGATCTGAGGCCTGCAGGTGGTCGTCGCTGAGTCCCTTGCTTGTCTCTCTCTGCTTTGCTTACTAGCTTTTGCTAGGTTCTCCCGCTAGCCACTCTTGTAAGCTGCTCCGCTAGTTCTTGTGAGCAGCTCTTGTAAGCTGTTCCAGTGAATTTTTGCAAGACACTCCCACGAGCTCCTGCTCGCCGGGCTACTCACTCGCTCTCACTCAAAATAATAAGTACCGGTAGTAGAAATTGACCTTAGTGTAAACCACGCCCGCATGACCTAGAAAACCAATCAAGACGCAAGACGTCATGTCTGAGTCGGTACATGTGTTTTGGTACGCGAAAAAACAATCCAGCTCCCGCTGGTGTATTGCATGGCTATCCAAAGCTGAGAAAAAAAAAACAATAAAAATGGTTAATCGCTGTAGACACACGGCTGATGTAAGAATGATAGCCATTATCCCGTTCGACTAACCGGCATCCTGCTGTAGTCAAGGCTTGTGTAAGAGAGACACGAGAGTCACTATCCGGTTTATTCGCTTCCCTAAACAACTACGAAAATTTTCTGTGCTGGATCAAACTTTGTGGAAGACCACACACACACGACCACTTGAATAGTACTAAGTCTGCACTAAGGTAATGTTCTCTATTGTTGTTTTTAGCCAAAGGCTAACGATAGGTCCAGGTTGCTAACTGTCCATGCGTTTGTTGACTGACTATTTACTATTAATGCCAACAAAACCTTGAAACTATGACAGCTTGACAGGGACAATGTCCAAAAACATTGGTTTTGCCGACAGTCGGTTGAAGTGAGTGAGGCGACTCTGTCTTTTTCTGATTTGTGCAGCAGTAGATAGCGATGTGTATTTCCTTTTATTTTTGGGCAAAATTGCACGGTGAAGATTAAAAAAAAAAAAAAAAAAAAAAAAAAAAAAAAAAAAAAAAAGCTCTGCTTGCTTCGAAGAGAAATATCGACGTTTTGAAAATACCTGACCGCGAAATCACAAGGAAGATATGGCAACTTTGCCATGACTGTGAATGCACTTTGGCTCATCTTGACCGGTAAATGTCCGAGGGGGGCTGCTCGGTCGCATTTAGTGGGTGAGGTAAGGTCAATTTGGTGGTAACCTTGCAAAGTGTGGTCTCTCTGAGACACATGCTTCAAAATCATTGCATTCTATTATTTCACCATTAGATGACACTACATAACGCACACTGTCCCTTTAAAAAAAAAAAAAAAAAAAAAAAAGTGAACCTCTGCTATATGTTTTGTTTTTCACTGATGGCCACCAGCTGTACATGGTAGTGGCAGCAGCATTCGTTTATTCATTATGATGTTACCGACCACCCGCTGTCTCTGCATCTGTTCAGGCCTTCAGTGAGTTTGATATGTCGACCCTGCGTTTTGGACAACACATTATCAAGGCCTCTGCTGTGTTCCTGCAGACAGAATTGTCCTTTGCGCTCGTCAACAGGAAGCCTGTGGTGCCTGGACGTATCCTTGAACCCCTAGGTGAGAGGTAGGCCTGCAACAAAAGATTAAATGGACACAAAAAAAAATCACAGGTCATGTAGAGTGAAAATTCTGATTTCAGTGCCACACAAGCATTGACCAGCATGCTACTGTATAAAAAATAAATTGGCACGTACACATACAAACTCCCGATGCACACTTCTAGCTGCAAACTGTAAAGTAGGCATATTTAGAGACATATAGATAGACAAACACTTTCCAACCAATTATGTATGACACGCACACACACGCACATGCATAGTAATGTTGGCTAATTTGTTCATACCTGATAACATTTACTGTCACACAAAAGTCATGAATGGCACATGCCAACACACAGTATGTATATACCGGCACTCAACAAAAATATAAACACAACACTTTTGCGGTTCTGACCAGACCCCCCCCAACCCCCAATTAACCTATTTGCTCCCAATAATGTGTACATACGTTTTTTTTTAATGTTTTAAGTGTCCCAAAGACGTATTTGTACGTACGTTTTTTTGTTTCATTTTTGTAATGCTAGAGCATACAGAAGGCTTTGATGCAGCCTCTCAACTGCAAAGAACGGTTGCAGAAATGGTAGTTATTACACAAACGGCCAGCAGGTGGCAGCAGCGCAAAGGAGACATGTACAGGGCCATGTAGGGAAAAAAAAGCTCAATTAGAATTTTAAATAGATTTGTGAAAACTGATGAAACTTAGCTCTCGTCTAATGTTAATGCTGCAAAACGGAAACAGAAACATACTGTTTTTTCTGATGAAAGAAGAGACTTTAATCTTTCTTTTGATAGGTTCCATGCTTTTATAGCAATAGAACACAATATTCTGTGGGCCTTGCAAAATCAGTCAAGATCCAGTAAAACAGCCGGGAGCGAACGGGATTGCCTCTGTGAAAATGGCTGGGAGTGAATGAGTTAAACACAACTGCACCTTTCAGAGTGGCCTTTTATTGTGGGCAGTCTCAGGCACCCCTGTGCACTAATCATGGCATCTAATCAGCAACTTAATATGGCACATCTGTGAGGTTGGATGGATTATCTCGGCAAAGGAGAAGAGAAGCACTCACTGTCACAGATTTGGATTGGTTTGTGAACAATATTTGATGTTATGATGTTATGTTATGTGTTATGATTTGTGGGAGGTTGTGGACCTGAGTGGAGGAAGGCGAGGAGAGACGTGGCGGATGTCGTCTTAAATAAGTTTTAATTTAACTCAGAACGAAGTGTAAGACAAAATACAAGTACAAAACAAAAGTTGGGAACTTACTACTTTCAAACTAAACAGGCAGGACTCAGAGGCATAGGGAAACAAGGTGTGATGATGACAACAACAACAAAGACTTGACAAGGACTTAACGAAAGCAGGGAACTAAATACACATACTAACGAGATAACGAGACACCTGGACAGGACACAAGTGGCTTGGGGAGCTGATTGGATAAACACAAGGGAATGAAAAACAAGCACAGGAGGACATGATAAAACTTGATGAGACAGACAGAAAAGGAAACACAAAGAAAACATGACCAAAAAAACACAAACCAAAACCCAGACCATAACACTGGTTATATTGTGTATGTGGAAAAAGGTTTCGATTTTTGAGTTCACCTCATAAAAAAATGGGAGTAAAAACAGAAGTGTTGTGTTTCTATTTGTGTTGAGTGTAGAATAATGTTAGCTGTAGCTAATTGTAAACTTGGCAATTGCGTTTATACATGTTAACACATACTATACTATTTACACAGTACTCATGAATATACAAACTTACTTTAGGTCTAAATTGTGTTGGTTGTTGCGAGTCAAATAGGTTATGCGGCATAAGCAGTGTTAGCAAACAGTCTGTGTTCGACTAAATATACATTCCTGACAGTTAACAAGAATAAAAGCTTTCCACAGGAAATGAAATGAATGAGTCATTTTAGACCCACTTATGGAATTTCGGGGTCATTATAAGGCAAGTTAAAAATTCAAATGGTACAGTAGGATGCCAGAAACATGTTTTTTTATGAGTACCTGGGATGAAAAAACATGAGAATCATTTTTATTACAAAGATATTGTGAGAATATGACCTTGCCAAGTCATTTTTGACCCCTCCTTCGTCTAAGGCTTAATCACTAGAAGACTCACATAAGGCTGATGTCATCTGCTTGTAGGAATTTAAAATTGTACATGTACAAAAGCAACCATTTCTGGACTAGACTGTATTCCTCGCTAAATCTCCATTGTTGTAGTGCTGCAGTAATACTCAAGGCATGGATGGCTCTTTCTCTCAGTTTTCAATCACTTCTTCCCACTTTCTGTTTCTGTCTCTCTTGCTCTCTCTGATTCTCTCTCTCTCTCTCTCTTTCTCTCTCTCTCTGGCTCTCTCATACACGCTCACATGCGTATGCGCATGCACACGCACACATGCACAGTTTACTCTTGTCAGTTAAATTTGGTTATTTGACACTTTTGGTTTCATAATTAATTTTGGAGAGTTGTGGGTGAATGATCTGGACACACAGTGACCCCTTTCTTATAGTAACCTTAATTGGTTAAGATAATTCTAGTTCTAGTGATAAAATAATTTCAAATGCATGAAATGTATCTACATCCCTAAGGGCTGAAGAATGTTCCAATTTCAGGCCCACTGCTCCGCTGGTGATGCTAATGTAGGCCGTAAGCACGTTTGAACATGGAACCTACAGCGAAATGTTGGTTCGCAAACTAAATTTGTTCTGAGACCCCGCATAGAAACTGAAACATAAGAACAGAAAGAATGTTTCCCATTGAAATGAACGAATAGAGAGAAAAACAAGAGGGGAGAGAGACTTGTAGAAAGTTCAGAAAATTACAGATACTGGGAAGGAAGAGAACATTTGTAATAAATGGTGATCACCAAAAAATCAAAATGTACCGGACAGTGTCATCTTTGTTTATTCTTCCCACTTGGAGCGTATATTAAAATTGATTATGGCTCAATGACAAATAAAGCTTCTAAAAAGGTATTTTTAAAAATGTTTTTTCATTATCACATATTATTGAGTCCAGAAAAATATGTCTAAACAAGTCTCATTTACTGAATGTTTCTGTTTTGAGTTATTTTTTTAACAGTATTTTTAACTTCAAAACTAAAAAAAAAAATGTCAGGTGGTGCTCCCAAGTATTTATGAAAACTTTATTTTTTAAGATGAATTCTTAGGCAACTATTCATTACAGCAGTGTTTCCCAACTTTTATTGAGCCAAGGCGCATATTTCACATAGGAAAAATCACACGGCACATCATTTAGTAAGATAATACTAATTGTGTTAATTGTACCTTCTCTCATCTAGTGGAAGAATATTTGATTGTCTCGCCTCTTACTGTATGTAGTTGGCAAAGTAAAGTAATAGATGACAAGACAGATAACCTCTTAATGACAATTCAGCATACTCAATGTTATTTAACGGAGTAATACGTAACCCTGCTTTGTGATGCTGTAAAAATATGTTGCGCTTTTTTGGCCTTACCTTGGACTCTCTTTCTATTTGAGATGAAATATGTTTGGCTGCGCTGACCCTTGAGTTTGTGTGATCCTGTTCCAGAAATTCATTACAGTCTATAACATGTATAGTACATTTTCTTCAGGTATATGCTTTTCTGTTTCCCAAGAGGTGTTCGCACACATTTACTGTTCCAATTCCATTAAATGTATGATTAGTATGTCCGGCTTTGGTTGGTAGAGACTGGGTAAGTGGCTGCAATTAGCACATGCAGTAGGATCATCCTCATTATTCTGTGATCTTCTGGCACACATTAGCAAATTCTCCAGCATGAATTGCAAGAACGATGACTTTTCTCAAAAGAGCACGTTCAAGTGTTTCAAAGTGATAATAATGCAAATGTCAGAAGAGCTGTCATTTGAATAGTCTACATTGTTCCTTCCATTTTTATTTTTTTTTAAATATTGCTAAAAACAGAAAATAACAGATAAATGGCACATGGTGCAGATGTTGTGTATTTAAAGGGGAAGTCGACACCAACCCCCCCCCCCCCGAAAAATGAAAATAAAAACACTCTTGAAAAAAATATGTTCTATGCAGCCGTTAGTGGAATAGTGGAGTTAAGCGCCAAAACCCAGTTTTTTTAATTTTATTTTTATTATTTTTTATCATCAATATCAGAAGGCGGCCGTTTTGTCACTTGCTGTCGAGTGAAAATGACATTACATTTGTCCAGGTCTCAGGTAACAACCAATCACAGCTCAGCTTCAGAAAACAGGTGAGCTGTGATTGGTCGTTGCCTGAGCCCTGGGAAACTGTGATGTCATCTTCAGTGGACAGCAGGTGGCAAAATTACCACCTGAGATGGATAAAAACGGCTGGATTTTGCTGCATAACTCATATTCCTCAAATGTAATATTAATCAGACTGTCATGTTTAGACTAGTGAGATCACATATAACATAAAATTGTCAAAACATGTTTAAGGTTGACTTCCTCTTTAAACACAACTTTTTTTTAGTGTGACAATTCCAAGACACACGTGCATAGTAGCACGTTATGTGGTGGATGGATTGTTTCAACAGAGGCACCCATGAATCTTCAACTCATTTGTTGGACCAACATGAGAACTCGGTAATGTGTTGTGATAACACGGAGGGACAGAGGAGCGAGGCGGGGGTGACCGTTTCTGTTGTCTGCACATTAGTCTGGCCAGAGTGAACTAAGCACTGCTTAGGGTCCGATGACAACTAGAGGGCAGAAATAGAGGGCCCAAGAATAAAATTTTGCTTAGGGCCCCAGGGAGGCTTGATTCTGACCATAACATAGCCTTGTCTAATCGGAGTTGTGATTTGTGGCTCAATCCTTTGTGCACACCAAGCTGTGCATGGATCACTGGTGCTTGCATGCTACAAACAAATCGTCATCAGCTTGTCTGCACTAAAGGATTTGCTATTTCTTGACCTTTTCTGTCTCCTTCATCTCTGATGGGTTTACATTCCTGTCTTACCTCAGGGCATTGTTTGTTTGTTAGTCTGAATTGAGGCGGATATTTTACCAAGCCCCTGCAGACATGTCACAGCCTGATTTCATTGTCAAAACAGGCGGGCCCCGCAATGCCGATCAGGTGTCTTTTGAGCGACCAGATGTGAGGACATTGCACACGGAAGAACAAATGGGATCAATCATGCAAAGCATTTTTGTCTTACTAGGAGTCGGGTCTCATCTATCGATCTAACAATCTAAATTCAATTTTTTTATGTTGTGCCTGAAACAAATCCAATTTCCCAACTATCTTTATCTTTTAGCCAAACATATTAGGCAAGGCAAAGCAAGTTTATTTGTATCGCACATTTCATACACAAGGCAACTCAATGTGCTTTACACAAGGAAAGACAACACATACAGGTAAGCATCAACCAACACAGTAGTTAACATTCAAAGGAAGAAGAGAAAATAAAAGTAGGTTACAAAATTTCCTAAAAGAACATACATTGACAATGTTAAAACAGTATACATTAAACTTTAAAAACATTTAGCATAAGGAAGTTTAAGAATAACAAGAATAATTTGAAAGGGAAAAAACATGATTAATTAAAACAGTTTAAAAGTCCTTATTCAAAGGTATGAGAAAAAAAGCAAAGTTTTCAAGCTGGATTTAAAAGCATTTGCACTCGGGGCTGACTTCACTTCTGTTGGCAGCTTATTCCATTTGTGTGTAGTATAATAGCTAAATGCAACTTCACCATGTTTGCTTGGAACTCTGAGTTCCAGTAGTTGGCCCAAGTCTGTAGATCTCAGAGCCATGATGGGTTTGAGCTTGTCAGGGTTACCTGTTTGACATCTATTAAACACTACACACAAAAAGGAGAGAAGACACTCAGTTCAGAGCTCGCGAGGAGAGAGGAGATGAACTGACTGATACAATTCACTCCTGCACTCTCTGAAGATTCCTCTCCTCACACTCTCTATTTATTTGCTTTTCCATGACATTTCCACGCCCCTAGTTACATGGGTGTTCCAACCCTAAGAATGCAAATGCATGGCATAGTTGGAACACAGTGTACTTGTTTGTCTATGTGTTGTGCATGTGAGTGGATGATTTCGAAGTACATGTGTGGTCAAGTTTGCAATCATTTCTTAACAGAAAACATGCAACCTCAGCAGACTGGCTCGAACCATTTTGCTGCGTTAGATGTGGTTCTTCCACTTTTTGAGTCATCTTCAGGCTATGTGAATGTGAGTGGGAACAGAGCAAAGCATTCTTCATTGCAAATAGAAGCAGTTCTTCGTTGCAGCAAATATATAAGATAACATGGCTAGGCTATGTGAATGTGAGTGCAAAGCAAAGCATTCTTCATTGCAAGCAGAAGCAGTTCGTCATGCTCAATCAGCATTTCTTGATTATATTCAGGACGCAAACCATTCAGTGATTTCTAGACCAGTAGCAGAATTTTAAAATCTATTCTACAGCTAACTGGGAGCCATTGTTACGCCTTAAAGACTGGAGTGATATGTTCTGATCTCTTTTTTTGGTCAGAACTCAAGCTGTAGCATTCTGAATGAACTGCTATGCAATTGTCTGATGTTATTTCAAAAGAGTCCAGTCAGAAGTCCGTTACAATAAAAAAAATAATAATAAAATAAATAAATAAATAAATAAATAAAAGAGTCTGCTGGAGATAAAAGCATCGATACGCTTCTCTTGTTCTGCTTGAAGCATGCAGTCCTTCAGTCTGGATATGTTTTTCAGCTGGTAAAAGGTTGTTTTAGTAATTTATTTAACATGATTGCTGAAGGTCAGGTCTGAGTCTATAACACCCCAAGATTTCAAACTTCTTTGGATTCTAAAAACAGTGACTCAAGGTGTTTTCTCACAGCAATCCTCTTTTCTTTATTGCCAAAAACAATGACCTCCGTTTTGTTTTCGTTTAGCTGAAGTAAAGTTTGGTTTATCCAGGTGTTAATTTGCACTAGTGAGTGACACAATACGTTAATTGCACTGCTGTCATTTGGGGACATTGATGAATACAGTTGTGTGTCATCTGCATAACTATAGGTGCCGACTGCCGAGGGACATACACAACAACACCAACACTAAATGCCCGAAACTGCCCGATGAGGGGTGAGTGATTTTAAAGTAATATAACTACACCGGGCGTCCGTCTACCGTAAACATCATGAGCACTTCCTACAGAACAGCGAGGTCTCGCGAGACGGGACATTCCGCAAATTGCGCCTCAGAAGCGAAACTCTCGTCAATGGAAACACCGACAATTCGAAATTGTACTTTATCAAAATAGTACAACATCACTTTTATTTTTGCGAAAAAGGGAAATGGAAACGCACCTTCAGATAGTCAACACTGGCGAGAAGAGTGAAGAAAAGTTTCAGGCACCTTTGGCTCACAGTTGGACGGACGGACGCAGCAACAATAGCCACAAACAACTGAGAGCACTGCACAATTAAAACATTTCTTTGTTTCCCTTTTGTGGCGTACTTCACGACAGTTGAAATGTGTAATTGTATTGCAGTATGACCTACTATTGTCAGCGACTAAATGTGAGGACATTATAAAAATGAAGCAAAACGCACCCACACTACGTGTGGACTATTGAAGGGTGGCCTCATTTTCTTCAGTGGAGATTGTGTTTTATAATTAAAATATCCCATTGGCCTGCTCCAGCTGTGCTGCTGAACTCGTCAACGTTGTCTGTGCCGCTGAGAGATAGCACATTCGGCTAGATAGCTTAAATGGAATGTGCATCCTTCACAAAGCACATTTTATTCCAATTCATTCCACAGAAAAATAAGCAGTAGCCTGTTGTCTCTTTGTTTCCAACTTACATAAATATGCCCTTTCACACAGCAAGAACTGTAGATGGAAACTGGTAACTTTTGCAAGAACCTTCCCGTGGAGGGTATAACTTTAGATGCCCCAAGGAAGGAAAGTTTTCTTTTGGTGTGGGGTCATTAACAAGTTTTCTGATTAGATACTTGCTGTATTATACTGATTATGCAGCCTACAACTGTTCTTGTGCACAATACGGTTTAGATTTGACATTTTTAGATCATGCCATGAGATCGAGGACTCCTGGACAAAAAGCTGCTGTAGATGTGGATGGACAGGACAGTGGAGTGCAGTCTGTTTCTTGTTTGTTTCTCCCTGAGGAAGAGTGCACAGGAAACTGCAGAATGAACATTTATGCTAAAGTAGCTACAATTCTGGCTAGTTTGTGTTAGCTGCTTTCATTGGCACAGATTATCACAATGAAAAAGGTCATAAAAAGAAAGCCAAAACACAAAAATATGGTCCTGTTTGTTTTTACATGTTGTAACATAACTGTGTTGACTTGCTTTGTCATAATTTTTGCTGAGTGAACATGACAAACACTCACTTGAGTTCAGTCTCTCTTTCTTTCCATTCAATATACTTCCAAATAATGGCGGATGATTTCTTTTTTGCCACATTGAATTGTGTTCTGCGAGCTCCTGAACTTCTTTCCATCCTAATTGCCTGCATGCAATTTTCGGAAGGGAAAACTCATATCTTTGATTTTGAAATATTAATACCATTGTAACAACTATTGCCTAAGTTCCACTCTACCCTCTAATTTTTTTTTTAAGTTTGCTTCTCCTAAAGCAAATTCTCTGCAGTGCATGAATATTCCACTGCCCAGACAGGATCCAAGCCTGGTCAGCTCTGCAGGTGGTCACCCAGCCACCAACAAAACTCTTTTGAAGCCGCTGACCAGGTGACAAAGAAATTTATACGTCTGCCGAAGGAGTGTATTCAAGCAGTCTTCTCGGAGCCCGAACAAATGGCTCCAATGGTTTGGAATACACAAATGACCGATCAAAGGAATGTTCATGACTTCTTATCAATCACAAAAGGATGTTCTGGCGCCTCGCCCTTCCCGGAACGTCTAGATGGAGCAACAACACCTCCAAGTGGTGAAACTTGGAACTATCCTTAGTGACAATTCACATAAGTAACCGCATTTTACACATTTATACCATGATAATTCTTGACAGACAACTGAACTACGAATGATTCATGTTATATCTTTGTGTGTATGAACATCCTATTTCATTTGTACTCCATAAAGAATGAAAGGTAATCAATATCTCTCAGTTCAGTCAGATTAGACAAGTAGAAGTTACCTCACAAGTTAGTTTATGATGCATTAATTACGATGTGTGTTAAACGGGTTGTGTGGGAAAACTGATTTGCCAGACTGACCAAATTTAATGCCAAATTATTAATCTCTTCAATAATTTTCCTCTTAAAGTCTGCCCGAGCGAACAGAAGGGTGTGCCATCACCTGCTGAAGCCCCACCCAGAGACTTTAAAAGGATGAGCAGACCTCTGCTCACTCTCTTGCTCCTCTTCCTGCTCTCCCGCCTCCTCCAAAAACTCTGTTGCACGACCTGCAAGTGGTCCAGCCTGCTCGAACTCTCTTTGTTCCAAGAAACTTGCCAACCACGTGGCCCTTTTCTTTTCTGGCAGCAGAGAGCGGACCCTCGCTCCACGCCACGCCAAAGCAGGTGCAAACTGCAACACTGACTAAAGACTCTTTTGTTTTTTGTTTTGTTTTGTTTTGTTCCACCATCGGCTTGCCCGCCCGGACTTCACGGCGCCGGCGTACACTTGCAACGTATCGCCGGGCTCAAGGTTGTGCACCTAAGCCGCGCACCTCACGTGCTATTCGGTGGCGCTCCGCCGCAGTGCCAACGCACCTCCAACGGCTGGCCTTCCCCGTACGCAGGCGCGTACTGACCGAGCTGCAACACCTGAACTCGGACAGCTGCCCAGCAGAACCAACCTTGGCGAGAATCAACCTCGCCGGATCGCCGGCCAATCAAGGCACGAGCCGCGCAACTACGCCAGGCCCGCGAGCGGCTTTCCCGTGCTCACCTGTGGAATAAACTTTTTTTTTATTTTATTTTCTTGCCTTTTTGGAACGAACATTGACTATTTTTCCCCCCTTTTTTTGAAGACCTTTCTGCTCGTTCGACGCAACTCCCATTCTCGTAAGTGCGCTTGATTCCTAGCTCGGCGTATCCACTGCGTGCAACTTACGTTTGAAACATATCACAGATCTGGCAGGTCAAATTTCTCTTTTCCCTTGTTTCCTCATTCATTTGCATTCCTTCCTTATTTTCATTCGCTTTATTTTATTCCTTTTCTTCTGACGGTAGAATAGTTAGATAGGCAGTGTTTTGATTCTGTAGTGTAGCAATCGTGAATAAATGCATGTTTTACGAACTTTATTCCGCCTAAGTCATCTGTGTTTCCTAGTGGATTATTATTCTTTTGTCAGTACAACGAACCACTGAGTATCGAGTGTGGCGACTTTAGATTATAAATGACTGATGAAAGAAGGATTTTGGTCGTTGTTTGCTCCTGCTAACCCAAAGCAAAACCAACGTGGTGCTCCAGAGGTTATCGAGGTAAATACAATTTACCTCTGTAACGTCCAGATTATTAATTCGTCCAAAAGACGACCCAATTATTGCTACACCATGAATATATAAATCTATGTATACCGGAGCTACCACAACAATTAATAGTTTAGCTCTACAGCACATATAACCAGCTATGTGCGGTTTAATGGGAAAACAAAAGGATATCAGAAGGGGCAATGCCAACACACACGCATGCACGCACGTACGCACACACAAATGCATGCTCCAAATAGTTTGTGGCATGATGTAATGTTGCAGATTAGATTCCCATCAATTAAACAAAGACACACCTTTGTTTCTTTATACCAGTATTGGTAATATCAAAAGCGGGTGGCAAACATAAGGCCCTCGGGCTGGATCAGGCCCGCAAAGGGGTTTAATCCGGCCCGCGAGAAGACTTTGTAAAATAAAAAAAAATTGTAATGTTGGACCAATTAATCAGCCAGCCACAATCAAATATATAAATTTGTAATTTCCAAAGCAGTCCTCAGATGAGTAATGTAACTCGTACACGGAATCGCCGTGGAATCATTATTTTACACACAACTTAAAGTTATGGTTTGATTACATTTTTTTTTTAATTCATAGACCAACATAAACGTGTTAAATACAACACAAATTCAATTACTGGTAACACAAATACATATGACAAGGATTAACATCCTTATGACTTCATTAACTGTGCCACACAATGCATTCTGGGAACCATATATATATATATATATATATATATATATATATATATATATATATATACACATATAATAATCACAGAAAAATGTTGCATTAATCACTTATTAACGCATATTAATCGCACTATTTTTTTTTACCGCACTTGAGCCTTGACCGTAACCGCGGATGGTTACATTGAAGGCTGCGCAGGTCAGTGATTAGGTCACTGCACGGCACTTCCTGCGCCTGTTGTTCCAAAATGAGCGGGGTGACTCCAGTTGGTGTTATGGTAATGATTCATTGCATGCGCTAACCTTGAGTGCCCTCTTGTGACCTGGGGAAGCAACTGTGAAGAGTGAAAATAAATGGCCGCGAGCACATTGCCACAGAGCTCAGTCGTGTGTATTAACATAGCCCGCACATACAGCTACCAACACCGTTGGTGTGCTCGGTGGTAAATTTCGCTTTAAAAAACACCCCGTCGGGACTTTAGATAAAACAAAAGTAATTTGCGTTTAATTAATTAATAATTGCTGAATTGCACACAATTGATATGATGCTTTTACGTTTTGAGCAATACACGCATGCATGCAATTGCGTACATGCATTTAATCAATGTTTGCAAATGACATTCAGATAATAAAATGCGTTAATGTCAAAATATTATGGTATTTTGTATTTATTTTATATTACGCGAATACGCAAGTAATTTAGCTGATTAATCGTGATTAATCAAAATTAAAGTGTGATTAATCAGATTAAAAATTGTAATCGTTTGACAGCACTAATATATATATATATATATATATATATATATATATATATATATATATATATATATATATATATATATATATATATATATATATATATGTATTAGGGGTGTAACGGTACACAAAATCACATTTCGGTTCGGTTCGGGTTTTTGGAGTCTTCAGTTCGGTATATTTTCGGTACAAAAAAACCCCCTCAATTATTCTTTTTAAATTTGTTTATTTAGAAAAGATGACAAGTAAACGGTGCATTTTTTAGAAACAAATAAATAAAAGTGACCCATTTGGGTAATATTCAAATAAATTATACAAAAATAAACAAAAGCGACCCATATGGGTGGTATTCAAATAAATTGTACAAAAATAAATAAAAGCGACCCAGTTGGGTGATATACAAATAAATTGTACAAAAATAAAGGCAACCCATTTGGGTGTTATTCAAATAAATTACACTAATCGTTCTTCTAATGAATAAACTAAAAATAATAAAGAAATCCTGTGTAAACTATTAAGGCACTGGAATCTTAGAACACTTTGCAGCAACTGCCTATGACACATCTATCTAACTATTGAAGTTTAAGTTCAAATTGTCATACACTCATCTTTATTATGAGAGTTAAATAGCTCTCTGTCGCGCGCGATGTCCATCCATCTGCGGTGAGTGACACAGCGGACACATTCGACAGCTCGTTGGCAACATTTGCTTTAGTTTTGTCATAAAGTGCGGGTATAACTTTTTGACTAAAGTGCAGACGTGAAGGGATGTTGTAACGGGGCTCCAGAACTTTGACCAAATATTTAAAGCCTGCGCGTTCAATAACTGAGTATGGCCGTAATCCCGTTGCTTTAAAAACACCAATTCCGTGTGTTATTGCTTTGGCCCGATCTGAATTATTAGCAAAAGGCTGTTGAAATGTCGTAACTATCTTCGGTTGTACTAAGTTACTTTTCTGTCTTGTCGATAAGACATTCACAGTCGGGTGATGTCGTTTTAAATGTGTTAGCATGTTTGACGTTCTGCCTGCAACATAGCCGGCGATCTCCGTGTAGCAATGTCGGCAAACAACTTTGGATTTATCCACGCACCTTTGACCAACGGCAGTTTTAACTAAGCCAAAATGTTCCCACACAGGAGACCGAAGTGTATGGGAGGGACCTTCGAGCTCCGGCTTATATGCTTTTGCCATGCGAATACTATTTGTGTGTTACGATGTTCTGTCTCCTCGTCTGTGCCTATCTGCTAACAGCTGGCAAGTGGCGGCGACACTCAATGACATCATCTTCTTTGTCTTTTTCTTCTTCTTCTACTTTCATTTTCGGCAGACAGTGCATTGCTCTCCCCACCAGTCAAAAACATCCGTGTGAAACCTTGCTTACTAGCTTTAGCTCCCCGGCGCATAAACTTAATGAGGGAAAAATACACGAGGAACGGTACGCAAGTGGGCCGAACCGAACATGCCGTACCGAAACGTTTTAATACACCCACGTATACCGTTACACTCTTAATATATATGCAAAATAGCTAGATTTAACGCGTCCGGAACTCATACAGGCAAAGTGTTGCCGCGTTTCATTTGCAGTTGTGTGTGTTTTTTTTTTTTTAACAATAGATTACAGTTGAGCTCCGTAATTTAGGGCTGGCCCAAAAATCGCAAAAATCTGCGTATGATTGACGGCAATTGTTTTTAAGTTATATACCATTATTTTACCGATCCGGCCCACTTGGTAATATATTTTCCTCCACGCAGCCCCTGAGCTAATATGAGTTTGACACCCCTGATCGAAAGGATAAACAACTCATTATCATTCTTTAAAAAAAAAATTTAAAAAAACAATAAAAAAAGAAAAGACTGAGTACGAGTATATATGACTAGAACTCTAAAAGGATATTGGAGGTGGTAAAATAAAATGAGCAGTACTGCATGTTGAATGTCCATTTTCATCAAATATAATTGTGGTGTGATTTTGGATAAAGAAAAAGAGAATGTCCAAAATAACTTGTGTGCATCAAGCACATTCTGCACATTTTATTAATCTTCCAGACTTCCACCGCCACCTTGGATAAATATGTGTCAACTCTACGTACCATTGTAATGGAGTGCCAAATTAGATGTTGGTTATTACAATCCTCATCATAAAACCGCTGACACAGTACATTTGGCATAGACACACACATCCACAGCAGTGACTATATAAGCTCCCAAACAGTATTGCAGATGATTAGGTTTATTAGCGGTTGTATTTGCCGATAGGTCTGAAGGAGCAGTTCCACATTTGGAGGCTATTAAATGGCCTTAACTATACCTCACAGCCTCCAAGTATTGATGGAGTAAATGTTGTATTCGTTTGTTTTTGTTGTGCTTTGATTGCAGATCTAGAAATTACACAATTTACATATATAGTTCTATAAAATTTGTTGAATAGCCCTACTCTGTAGCTTGCTATCAACAAACTAGACAGTGACCGAGCTGTCTGAACAGCATCTTTGTCAAGTGTCACAAGCAGGGAGATTCGGGCCGAGCACAACGACCCAGGGTTATTGAGTCCTTATGATAGTGTCAGTTAATAGAGAGTGTGTAATCTGTCTTCTGTGCTTGAGTCCTCTCACCCGTTCTCTCTTAACTCTCTGGCTGCAGCCCTCGCTTTCTTGTTTGTGGTGACTCATTCGCTGTAAAAGGACCATTATTTTTGTGTTCTGTGAAATGAGTTTGGCCAAGGTGTTGTGCATCTTGATTTAAGATGAAACACACATCAGATATCTGTTCACAACAGCAGGATGACTGTAGGAATAAATCTAAAAAATTATAAGTTATCATACATTTGTTGCAATGAAGAACTGCTTCTGCTTGCAATGAAGACTGCTTTGCTTGCAAAGAAGAATTCTTTCTGCTTGCAATGATGACTGCTTTGCTCTAGGGTTGGGCGGTAATACGGTAATAAGGTATCCCGGGGTGTCTAAAAATAGAAACTGTGTCACTTTAAATACCGCCATTAAAAAAAATAAAAAATGATATAAATATATTTTTTGACAGAAAATGTAAATGTGTACTTGTTTTCAACTTAATATAAGTATTTACTTATATAAAACTAATAGCAATAATTAGTCATGTGACAGCCCATAAACCAGAACAACGAAAGACAAGATGGAGCCGAGCAGCTCACGAAACAACTACATTGGTTGCAAAAAAAAAAAAGGCGCCACTTCTGCAATTTGGCAGTATTTTGGCTTCAGGCCCAATTAAAAAGAACGAGCCGGTGGATGTCGACGCAGCAATATGGTTTTCTGTTAAGAAATGATTGCAAACTTGACCAACACGTACTCAGCAATCTTCGCCTCACATGCACAACACATAGACAAAAAAGTACACTGTGTTCCAACTATGCCTTGCATTTGCATTTTTGGGGTTGGAACACCTGTGTAACTAGGGGCGTGGAAATGGCGTGGAAAACCAAATAAATAGAGAGGGTAAGGAGAGGAATCTTCAGAGTGTAGGAGTGAATTGTGTCAGTCAGTTCCTCTCCTCTCTCCTCGCTGCCCTGAACTGAGTGTCTTATCTCCTTTTTGTGTCGTGTTTAATAGATGTCAAACAGGTAACCCTAACAACGACCCAGGCCCACTGACGTGCACTGACGGCTTGCATAGTTTGCAAAAATAATATAACAGGCCAAATAAAAAATAAAAATTTGAACTTTGTGGCATATTTTTCACAATAAAATCTGGTCAAACTTCAAAATGTACAGTTCAACATTTCTTGCAGTCAAACTTTCCAAGCTGTTGTTTACAGTTGTATAATTTGTAAAACTATAAATTGGCATCCTTATCTTGTATGATCACAATCATCTATGATTGTATTTATTCATCAAGAGTATTGGCAAAACATGGTTGTGAGTGTTGTAATCTAATTTATTTGTGTTGCATCTATTGGTGGTTTGGGACCCCTGCAGTAATGGACACAAGCAGCACTGTTCTGTACCGCTCAACACTGATACTGCTGATATTGTCGAACCGTACTGTGTTCTGTCAGTAATTGAGACAGACACAGTATGCTCATAGACAATGGGACAACAACTGCTGTTTGGATGGTTAACAAACTCTGTATGAAAACTTCTCGACAGAGGGGGTGCAAAAGTAGTTGTATAAAAGACAAAACACGTACAATACTTATTGTGTATCACAGAAAAAAAAATGGAAAGAAACAGAAAAAAAACTACTGTATGCTTACTTTAGCACCTCCCATGGGGGGTACAGGAGTGTTGTTTGTGACTACACACTGGAGTAGAGACGATGGTCTTGTGCTGAATAGACCCAAGGAGATGGTCGTGGATTTTTCAAGGCAGAGATCCCAGCATCTGCCAGTCCCAATTGGGGTGAGAGTATTGAAGTGGTCACCACATTATAATTATCTGGGTGTCCACCTGGATCCCAAACTGGACTAGTCAGAGTATGCAAATGCTGTAGACGAGAAGGGACAGCGCAGACGCTTCTTTCTCAGAAAGTTGAAGTCTTTTGAAGTCTGCAATGAACAGCATGCTGGGTAGGGAGGGGAACCGTCTTGACAAGGTGTTTAAGAAGTGTGTGTCAGTGACAGGGATGGTGAGAAAGGTGGACTCTGAAGGGGAACTGGTCAAGAGCGCAAATAGGATGAAGTTCATCGTTAGTAACACCAGCCATCCTCTGCACGACATTTGTGGCAGCCCAGAGAATCAGTTGCAGTGATAGATTCTTATGTACTGCAGGACAGAGATTTTGGTTATTTATACCGGCCGCTATTAGACTGTGAAATGGATCTTGTTAATGCACATTTTAGTACTATTATTCGCAATTTTAATCTTATGGTTTGGGTGTTTTAATTTGATAACTTTATGCTAATGTATGGATTAGGGGTGTTAAAAAAAAATCGATTCGGCGATATATCGCGATACTACATCGCGCGATTCTCGAATCGATTCAATAATCGGCAGAATCGATTTTTTTTTTTTTTTTTTTTTTTTTTTTTTTTTTTTTTAAGGATTCACACCTTGAGCATGGAAGAATGTTATATGAACGGAACATTAAGCCTTAATATTTTATTTTAATGCTGTTCAAACATGAAACAGATTACAACCTCTATAAGACTAAAATTTCAGATAAATAAATAATACATTTTCATATAAATCTTACACTCTACAAGCTTACTGATTAGTATTTTCTAAATTTGAATGAAAAAAAATCGCAACAATCGACTTGTAAATTCGTATCGGGATTAATCGGTATCGTATCGAATCGTGACCTGTGAATCGTGATACGAATCGAATCGTCAGGTACTAGGCAATTCACACCCCTAGTATGGATGTACTTTTTACTACTGGACACCTCGAATTACCCCTTGGTAATCAATCAATCAATCAATCCATCCATCCATCCATCCATCCATCCATCCATCCATCCATCCATCCATCCATCCATCCATCCATCCAATAACAAATGGGTGATATAGTCATTAATAGCTTTCTTATCCCATGATACTTAAAAAAAAAAATAATAATCATTATCAAATATGACCAGATTTTGTGCTTCTCTTGCTGCAACCTCTTCAGGCAACCTTCACTCAAATCTTAGTCAAGAACAAGGTTCAGTACTTTTGTTCACTGGGTATATACTATACACTGCAAAGCCTAATCAGTGTGTAATTAGAAGTTTTATTGGTGAAGTCGGGGGTCATAATTTAAATCGCCCATGGGCTCAACTTTCGTTTAATGTTCCTTCTGGAGTTAGATGACTTCACACCTCTAATTCAATTTGAAGTAGTTTTATGCATTACATTTCCTTGTATCTTTCAATAAGGTAGAATCATAATGGCCAGATTCCCAAATGTACACTTTGTATTCTTAATTCCCAAAGCAATTTTTGACTGTATGGAGTTTTCATGTGTTATTATTATTATTATTATTATATATATATATATATATATATATATATATATATATATATATATATATATTTTTTTTTTTTTTTTTTAAATATTTTTATGTTTGGTGAAATAAGTAAGTAAATAAGATAGACTAAAGAAATATTATGCTAACATTAGCATTATCTTAGCTAGCATCCCATTGACATGTGCTGCTTAAAAACCTCATAAACATTTTGTTTTACAATATCTAAAGATGAAATAGTGACAGGTCAACTTTGTGTCCTGGAAAATCTAATGAAGTCATAGCCAAACACTGCAATATTGTTTGTTTGTTGTTGTTGTTTTTTGTAGTGAGTTTCTTATCTTTAATATGACTGCTAAGAAAATATGTATATATTATCACTGGGGAGTTATGCATATTATTAATTTATTAGGGATTTTTGTGTACAAAATGTGTCTAAAATTAACACAAAAAAATATATGTTAGTCTGTTTCATGGACGAATGAATAATACTGAGATTAAAAAAAAAAAAAAAAAGCGTAATAGCAACTTCTGGTGGCTCACCGGGAAAACGCCCGCTGCTCCCACAAGCCGGGCCTGAGTGTGGTCAACAATTTTGTTCAAGTGTTTATATGAAACATCATACATCTAAATACACACTACTCAAAAAGTTAGGGATATTTGGCTTTCAGGTGAAATTTATGGAAAATGTCAAAAGTTCACGCGACAGTGATATCATATCATGAAAGTAGGACATTTAAAGAGATACTTTACTTATTTAGCCATTTTTGGCAGTCAAACATTAATATTTTGCCTATAATAAATTTTATATTTTCATTATTTTTCATGTACAATTAGTACCTTTAAAAACACATTTTGCAACTTGCTGTCGACTGAAAATTACATCACAAGGGCTCAAGTAACCAATCACAGCTCAGCTTGTGAATGTCACATGACCAAACCTAGAAAACAGGAGAGCTGTGATTGGCTACCTGAGCCCTTGTGATGTCATTTTCAGTCAACAGCAAGTTGCAAAATGTTTTTAAAGGTACTAATTGTACTTGAAAAATAATGAAAGTATCAAATTAATTACAGACAAAATATTAGCTTTTTATTGCTATGATAGGCTAAATAAGTGAAGTATCCCTTTAAGTAGAAGGATGCACTGGTGATTTCCTCATCTCAAACAATTCATTGAAAGAAAAGTTAACGACAATGGTGGGTACAACCACATCAAAACATTTCAATGTCTCAATAACTCATCATGTGCCCTTGAGCATCAATTACAGCTTGACAACGACGTCTCATGCTGTTCACAAGTTGACTCGTTGTGAATTCATATCAAAATAAAGAAAATAACTGAGTCTGTGCAAGCGTGCATGTGAGGTAAATTGATCACAAGAGATTATAGACATGTCAGGTATGCTCTTCATTCTGTGCTGCTGGTTTGCGTGAGAGTTATTAAACGCAGGTTTAGCAGCTGGTAGAGTGTCAGCATGCAAGCGGGTCTTCCTTCGTGCTGACCTGGTGTCATTCATTCTCTCTGGATCCATATAGATGTGGTGGTATAAGGTAAGAGTGTCACCATCATTAGAGAGGAGGTCAGACTGTAACGACATCGATGTTCAAAACCCTGCTTCCTCTTGGCAGTGCAATAGGTCATCAGATATCTCATGATCGTCATGGGACTTGTAATTTACTCTGGCCAGCCAATGTCTTTGGCTTGGCATGGACACCTTCAAGTGTCCATGCCAGCTAGTGTCAGTAGCAACTGCAGGACACACCCTCATTTCTTCTGTAATTACACTGGAATTAAATGAGCATGTTAACTAAAGGTGTCCTGGACAGCACATATGCAACAGATTGATTACAATGAACAATTAAGTCATCCTTTTTTAAATGAAATGTGACTACAACTATTTGTTGGAAACTAATATATAGTGATATCTTAGCAAGCCTAACAAACATCAACTAATATGACACATTTCCAGCAACAAAATATAAATAAATGAATAAATAAATAACTCAAAACCTAATCTGAAATGCATTTGAAAATCACACAGTCATCCCAATATTGAAGATGTGCATGCTTTGCAGTGTGCCATCCCCAAAGTAGAAACTGAACTGGCATTAAAGCTTATGGGCTTCAATCCCCCCTTAAATTACACTATAATGCAGTCAATGCATTAGATCTCCTGTGAAATTTCAGTGTTTTATAGTTATCTTTTTTTTTTCTTTTTTTAAATGTAAATATGCTGCTGCCTTCTTGGCCAAGACTCCCGAGTAAAACAGATATTGTTTCTTAAATTAGGAGTAACCATAATATATATTCACCCACTTCAACAAGCAATTTGTTTTCCTCTTACTTCCCCGTCTGAATATTTGTGTCTTTCCAGTCCAAAAGTAAAACAGCTTTATTTACAGACATTGTATGCAGGTAGTTATAGCGCACACCAGGGATGTAACTATCCAAACGTCACGATACGACATTATCACGATATGAAGGTCACGATACGGTAATTATCACGATATTGTGGGGAGGTTGTCGATATTTAAAAAAGGTCACAATGTAAAAAAATGAGCTCATACTAAAAAAAAGTACAATATTGTGCTTTTGTACATAACATCAATGTTATGTTATTATTATTGTTTTTTTATTATTATTATGCTATTATTGTTATGTTGTTAATGCACACACACACTGAGTTCCTCCACATATTGACTTGCTAAGTTGCTTCACAGGCATATTACGTTCCCCTTCATCTGACAATTAGCATAGATTTTACAAACAGAAGGGCCAAAACATCCCTAACGAAAATTAAATTGCACTAAAAAAAATAGCCACCAGAGGGTGCTAGAACTGCACAAGTGGTAGTGAAACAGACTTTTTTTTTTTCCACAAATGTGTGGCATTTAAATATTGTGAACATGACGACGACGATATTGTGGCAGTTTTAATATCACGATATCGCGCTTATCGTTACATCTCTAGCGCACACTCCCGCTTCTATCAAAGAGGGTGATGGCTATGCTTCTGTGGAATTGAACTCCCCCTCCATTTTCCTCATGAACTCTTTACTAACTATCGCAAACTGTGTCATAACGTGGCCTCCGGGCTCCACATTAGATCATTTTCAGTGCCCAGGCTGGCTTGTAGCCCTCTCCTTTTGCTTCTCATCCACTGAGCCAGTGCATGTGTGATTATTGACAGTATAATTCTATTTTTTTGGTTGTTTTTTTGTTTTGTTTTCTGTAGATTTTTTTTCCCACTGCAGTCTTTCCGAATTCGGGTCACTCACCATTTAATTATACATTAGCTTCAAAAAAAAAAAAAAAATAAAGAAAATCATTACTGTCCCACTCTATGTGCCTTTGTGTATATTTTGTGGGGGAGTGTTTGATATGGGAGCTTGGCACTATTGATCAGAGGTAAAGAGGAGATCAAGGAACACCACAGCCATAAAAGCTGTCAGAAATGTTCCACAAATGGTGTCACAAAAGATATTTTTTCCAACTATCAATTTTACCCTAAGGATGGATTGGGTGGAAGGAAGGAAGGAAGGAATCGAACTGTGACCTCAGTTTCACTGCATCCTTTGACCTTTTTTTCCACATGCTTGTATGCATATCCACTGTGTCAGGTCATCAAGCAATAACCAAAGTCAAAATCATGCTGATGGCATTCTTCTATGTGAGGGGCATCGTCCACTGTGAGTTCAAAATCCTAAATGGTGGTGTTTCTGTTTGAGATGAGGTGATAGTGGCATGACAACTTGTGGCTGTTTGACCACAGGATGGGCGTTTGCGTGAGACTCCATGGTCAGCTTGTGAAATACATCTTTTGTGAAACTGACCTGTGTGGCACCCAGGGATGTCAGTAACACATTACAAAGTAGCACTTTACTCTTAAATTAGTAATCACTGAAGTAACTGTTGTAGCGTCAGCCCTCAGTGCAGGTACACATGTCCAAAGATGGGGACATGATTGCCAAAGGCTGACGCTTCATAAAAGGATGGAGGAACCTTTGTCCTCTCCAGCCGTAATCGTATAAAAAAAGTGGTTGTCTGTTCCAGTCGTCCATGCCAGGCAAGATTCTACGAAGTAGATTTCCACTGGTCCATTCTTGGCAGTCAGGTTACAAAAAACTTAGTACTCAGAATCAAATTAAAATGAAAAAGTTCTAGCCGAGATTCAGACTGTACAGAATGGTTTTATTGACAAAGACAAGTGAGATGCTCCGTTTTGACATGGAGTAGAGCTCCAGTACAATGGAATGCATTTGCTTATATAGAAAATATACAGAAACATCCCCCTTGGTTTGATTGACTTAAGGGCAAACCATTTCATCGTTATTGGCTTCTCAAATATCGTATACACCTTCTTATTAACATTATTAAACACTTCTGGGCACTAGATTGCGCCATTTGCTTACAGACAACTCCATGTTGCTAGCATTTCCTTGACCGTGAATTCAGCTTTGGACGACCTTAGGAACAACGGGACGACTGTCTATACATCGTTAACGCCTTGGGCGGCCACCTGCGGGGTGAAGTCTCGGTCAGCTCATTCTTTAACAGTAGTAGTCAGGCTGTTAATGACCGTCAAATCATTTAAAATAGATTATAGTTGTCAAGAAAATACGTTTTTATAGCCGTCAGCTGTGTGAAACAATTTGTATGGCCGTTAGCTGAATAACGTAGTGTTCGTTCTTCGTAAGACTGAAGTGAGCGGTGAGCCCCTCATCCTATTGTTAATACAGCCGGCATTTTTTAGGGGATTAAATGCAGTTTAATTTTTTAATACAGCAGTTAGTAGAATGTAATACACACAATATAATGACACGACGTAGGAATGGAGGACTCAGGCGCAGGTGAACAGTTGGCCTCAAAGGCTGCATTTTATTTACAGGAAACCAAAAACACCTCTTACAGAGGGAAAATACGCTGAACATAAAGAGCTCCAAACTGGAGAGAAGAAAAATGGCACTCAAAAAAGGGACAACAAAAGGCGCTCCGCTAGGGAGGAAAAAGAGGGGCAAACGCAAGGCAAGGCAAGGCAAGGCAAGGCAAGGCAAGGCAAGGCAAGGCAAGGCAAGGCAAGGCAAGGCAAGGCAAGGCAAGGCAAGGCAAGGCAAGGCAAGGCAAGGCAAGGCAAGGACTGTGATTCAAGGGCTGTGAGAACGCTTCCATGCACGGGTTGTGACACTTCGGCAAACTGCAGGTGGTGGATGATGGCTATTTATTGGCTGGGTAATTGGTAGCAGGTGGAAGCAATCATGGGCGTGGACCAGTGATGAGCTGAGCAGAAGGAAGGGCAAGTGACCTGAGGTGAGATGGTGGTTAGTAACTTCAAAATAAAACAGGAAATGACTTGACAAAATAAAAGTGGACACTGGCCCGCCTATGGCGGCATGACATATAATTAGTATATGATGTATAGTGTCACTTGGATACTTTAAAATTATATATTTGGCTAAAATCAATCCACATAATTCCATTACCTTCAATAGTGAATGTTACTTTATAGAATGCATACATCTCTATATACAAGCAACATCAACATTGCAGAGAAAGAGAGGCACTTAGCCCACTACAAACAATTGCAGCTGACCGCCGGCGGGATACAATAGTAAGCAAGAATTGACAGAAATAAAAAGCACAAACTTCTCAGCCATGGCGCCTCTCTCAAGCACATATTTTATTGAAAGATGTTAATGAATAATAAAATACAAGAGGACACCTGATTCTTAGCATTGTAGTCATGGGTGCACATAAAAATTTGCCCACACTGAGTTGCAATATTGTTGGAGCGCAAAAGCACAATTAGGCGCGTATGACTATTTTTTTTGTACGCAATGCGCACTTGCTTTTGTGCACCCCTGACTATAGTACCCACGAAATTCACTAAGCAAATAATTATACATTATAGAACACGTAAGAAAGGGAAACTCTGGCATTGAACATTGTGAAATGCATCTTGGAAGTATTCAAATTAACATTCACGTTGAGGTGGTGACTTCTTTTTCAGCGCATTGAGACTTGCGAAAGGGTTAGGGTTAGAGATTCACATTTTCAAGATCCAAGTACACTTACTATTTTAAGTTCGTGTCAACCATAAAGAAAAATATTGAGGTTTATTGCACACACTTTTCAGTCGACAATAACACAGCTTCAATGACGCTATCAAAAGAATTTAAGGCTAAATGCATTCTCCAAATTTTATTGGTATATTTATAAACAATTTACATTATAAATGTTGAGTTTTGACAACATTAGTATAAAATGTCAAGTAAATCAGACTGCTTTTATTTTAGAAATAAGTTTCAAATTTCTTTGCCAAGTGGAGCCGAGAAAGACTGTCGTTTTTATTTTTTAAATTAAAAACAAGATTTATTTTGTTAAGGTGGAATCTGAAAAGGCTTATTCATTTTTATTAAAATAATTATAAGTCAAAAAGCATCGTGGTCGGTATCGGCTAAATGTAATGATTGAAGTTGTACAGCACTTGTAATCTAGCTGAGTTACTTTTTAAAGCAAGTAATCAGTAGAGTAGCTAAGTTACTTTTTAAAACAAGTAATCATTTGACTCTTTCACTGCCACACGTTATCAAAAATACTCCCCACAGTGCCAGCCATTTCGAGCATTTTAAGTCATTTTTCAAGGCAAACACAAATATTGTGTGCTATTACTACATATACAACGTGGGTACACATGAAAGATTGGATTCCATTCTTTCATTAGAAAAAAAAAAGTATGTTTCTACTAGGGCTGTCAAAGTTAAAGCGTTAATAGATTGATTAATTAATCACAGAAAAATGTTGCATTAATCACGTATTAACGCAGATAAATTTTTTTTTTTGACCGTACTTGTGCCTTGAACGTAACCGGGGATGGTTACATTGAAGGCTGCGCAGGTCAGTGATTTGGTCAATGCACGGCATTTCCTACGCCTGTTGTTCCAAAACGAGCGGGGTGACTCCAGTTGGTGTGCTTGGTGGTAAATTTCACTTTAAAAAACACCCCGACGGGACTTTAGATAAAACAAAAGTAATTTGCGTTTAATTAATTAATTGCTGAATTGCACCCAATTAATATGATGCTGTTACGTTTTGAGCAATACACGCATGCATGCAATTGCGTACATGCATTTAATCAATGTTTGCAAATGACATTCAGATAATAAAATGCGTTAATGTCAAAATATTACGCTATTTTGTATTTATTTTATATTACTCGAATACGCAAGTAATTTAGTTGATTAATCTGATTAATCAAAATTACAAAGTGTGATTAATCAGATTTAAAATTTTAATCGTTTGACAGCACTAGTTTCTACCTTACTCCGTTCTTTAGTAATCAACATTTGAAAATAGGTCATTTGAGTGACATAACCAAAAATACAAAAAAAAAAAAAAAAAAGAGAGAAAAAACAAGCTTTTTGTGAAGATACATTTTCTCCACAACAATGAATTTGACACTAATATTTTTAGTTTAGTGACGCTCTGTGAATTAGATTTAATGTGACAAAGGCTAGGCTTCGATCATTCACGTCATCCTTGAAAACTTTCTATTTCATCAGTTTCGTCATGTTTCATTGGAATTCCATATTAATTGAGCCCATTGAAAAGAGATACAATGCTGCCTTGTGCTGGCCATAGTTAGTGGCTGTTTTTGATTCCACAAACCATTGACCAAGCAGCGCTGCAATTAGACGTTGCACTTCTCATTGATTTAAAAACCATAAAATAAATGTAGTTGACGTCATTTAACGTTTATGGCAGCATACATCGTGATCTTTCTAATCGTTATTAACCGTTTTTGGAAGTCAACGAGTTAAGTAGCACCACTGGTGGCACATTCTTGTACACACAGACAAGCACACGCACTTACCGAGTGAGAGAGAAATGCCACCGCTCTGCCAGGAAGATAAATGGGAGAGTAATTGACTGAGACAATACAAATAATTTGTGGCTGCAGAAGAACATTATGATTGATGCTGCCGTGATTCCCTGATGCAATAGCTTCAAGTTTGCAGAGGTAACGGTCGTTTGCGAAAGGAGTCAAAGGGTCAAATGAGGAAGAAAAGTAGAGTAGTGTAGGCAAGGATGAGAGAGGAGTACTGAGATGAGAGGGAGAGTTGGCCTATAGAGGGCACACAACTCTAGCTGCTTTCCTCTCCCTGGCTGGTGTTGATTAACCCTGTCATACATTATGCATCCTGCGCTGGAAGTGAAAATGACTTCCGAAATAGGGCGAGGTGTAAAACCATGGGAGCTGAGCTGTCTCATTTGGATTGCTCTCCAGCAACATTTTTTTTTTTTTTTTAAATAAGTAATCTGATTTTTTTTTTTTTTTTTTTTTTTTTTTTTAACAGTAACAGCTTTCGATGAATAGCAGGTGTCTCAATGAATAACATCACACTTCGGTTTCTATATTTTAATATCTTGGGAATTAGAATGCGGGAGCCTAGGCAAAGTCGATCTTTTTCTTTCCAGCATTGTGCGAATAAAGCAGCAGTGTCAAAATTAATTCATTATGGTATTTCTGTGACTTTGTGGATCTATTATATATGCATGTAATTCTTTTTTACAGGCACTGCTAAGATAAGTACACATGGTTGTTGGTGCTGGTCTGTTATAATGAAAATAAAACCCATCGCGGACACAGAATTAACTTGAATCTGACAAAGGTTTCTGGGTTCTGCTTAGCATGGTAGAGTTTTAACTTGCATTTGCAAATGTGGCAACAAACTGTTAACTGGCAATGATTTTGAATGAACGCTGGACGGCAAAAGAACCACTTGCCTGCATTGTAACAATTGAATCGTCTACAGCGTGAAGTCCTTTGTCTAGTCGATTCAATTCTAAAATGATAATTTTGCTGTGCGATCGGTTGTACAAACAGACAAGGGAGTAAACCAAATGTTGCTTTTTACCAAATAACTACTAATGAAGACAAAAGACGTCGATGGATAGCGGCAATCAACAGAAAGGACTGACAGCCCACAAAGTATTCACGGATTTGCAGCGAGCATTTTCCACGAGGTTAGTAGATAAATGTTCATACATTTTACTAGTCAATGTACACTTACTACATACACTCAACATAGATTGTAACAGGGGTGTCGAATTACGTGTTTCAAATTACATTAACGATCGTTAATGTGAACATGGCTTGAGCCACGTAGTTAGCGTCCACTCCAACTGCACACACACACAACTTAGTTTTTAAGTGTACCTTCTTCAATCAAAACTATTAAGTGCATCTGACTGAAAATACTTGATGCATACTTGACATAACCACAGTGTTTCAATATAGGACAGAATGTGTAAAAATAACATTTAATAAAATAAGTCAGTTGGCATGATAAAAAAAGTTTTACCTTTGCCATTACGAGGTAGATTATCCCTCAGGTGTGAGCGTAGCATCTCGTTGCAGACACCTAGCCAGCAAAAAAATGGTATGCGTCTAGACTTTTATAAGCTTTTAAATCAGCTCCTGTGTAAGGAGATACATTATTGACAACATAGTGATACAGGTCGTGCACCGTGAATTCCGGCAAAGTCGGTTATTTGATTAGTTCAGTGAAAACAGCATGGGACAGAAGGTAAGGGTCTGTTTTCCAACTTGACATCTCCAGTTTCTATAAATATCGCACTCTATGAGCACCTACTAAATGTTCCACTTCTGCCAACAGGCAAACGTCACTTGAACTAGCAGATTCCATGGCTCAATAGGCAGTAATTACTTTTAATTGTCATTTTTATGCTGATGACTGTCAGATCTATTTTCCCCTGGCCCAGAACAGTACAATACAACAACTCACTGACTGTCTAAATGATATTAAATCCTGGCTTTCTTTTAATTTTTTGAGTCTGAATGACGAAAAGACTGAAGTGATGTTGTTTGGACCAAGTAGCTCTTCCTCTGCTAGTGTGGACCTTGGTCCACTAGCACCTTATCTCAGGGACTGTGTCATGAATTTGGGTGTTAAGTTTGACCCTGATTTTAAATTTGAGAAGCAGATTAGTTCTGTTGTACAGAAAAGTTTTTATCAGCTTCGCCAGATAGCTAAGGTGAAACCAATTTTATCAAGACTGGACTTGGAAAGATTGATTCATGCTTTTATTACAACTCGTCTTGATTATTGTAATTCTTTGTATGTAGGCATTAGCAAGACTGCTCTTGCCCGTCTGCAACTTATACAAAACTCTGCTGCTCGTCTGCTTACTCAGACACGTAGACGTGAGCATATTACTCCTATCTTAGCATCACTGCATTGGCTCCCTGTGCACTATCGAATTAATTTTAAGCTTCTGTTGTTTGTTTTTAAATGTTTGAATAATCTTGCACCTCCCTATTTATCTGAGTTGCTTCACCCTTATAGCCCACCCCGATTACTAAGATCAGCTGACCAGTTGCTTCTGGTAGTTCCGAAAACAAGGCGGAAGCTTAGGGGTGACAGAGCGTTCGCGACTGCTGCTCCCAGGTTGTGGAATCAATTACCACTGTATGTTAGACAGGCCACTTCACTCCTGGTTTTTAAATCACGTTTAAAAGCATATTATTTTTCCCTGGCCTTCAGCACATAGTATTACTGATATTTACAAGCAGTAGACTGGCATGAATTTGTTTATATTATTTTATGTGTTTTGTGATTTCTAAGTATGTTTTTATATTTTATCTGGTTTTATTATCTTATTTTATGTGCAGCACTTTGGTTCCATTGTGGATTTTTAAATGTGCTATACAAATAAAGTTGATTGATTGATTGATTAATTTGTAAAATAAAAGTTGCTAAGTACCTAAATCGCTTGGCGGCCCGTCCACTTCCATTCAATCGTCATTTCCTTCCGCTGTCCATGGTGGGGCAGTCACGTGATCACGTGACTTCGGTGCAAATGGTCAATTGGCGATGCATTGAACCGTAGATGATGTAAGCCCCAAATTCCTTTCAATTGTACGTTGAGAAACATGTTCTTAAACTAGTTGCTCTCACAGTAGTTCACAAAGTGGTGAACCTCGACCCATTCTTGCTTGACAATGGCATGTTCTCCTTGCTGCTTCTTTGACTTCAGAAGGCATGAGCCCGGTATGGATTACTTACCAAATAGAATCGCATATCGTAGGTTTTTCACAAGAGAACTTTGTCCTGGAAGACAACTAGTTGCATGTGTGTTGTGTTTCTTGACAAAATAGCATTACCAGATGGGCTACTGGTCTGTTAAATGGGGATTGCTTTTACATTATTGTCATCTGTATGTCAAATTTAAGTCAAGTCAAAGGTATCCTTCTCCATGCTTCTGTGACACTTTTGAAGGTATGAGCCTGGTGTCAAAGCTGATCTTCCCTACCAAGCACAAAAGCCTACTCCATCTCCTATCCGTGTTCCTAATACAGCAGATAAATCCACCTCCTCTCTGTGATCTTTTCTACCTCATACCTACTTAATCTCTAATCCTGCTCGGCATGTGTGGATTTATAGGAGAGAGAATCCTAGTTTGATGCAGGACTCAACATCAGCCTGTGTGCTTATTTGCGCCACATATTCACACGAGACAGGCTTTAACTCAAATGCTAGGTGTTTATGTTTTAGATACCTCTTTAAAGCTGCAGGGTGTCGTCGTCTGTTCTCACATCTGAAAATTCCCATTGGTCCATTGGACACCTCAGCCCTGAATTATTAATGGCTCCTTCACTCCATAACAGTGCAGTGCTGATCAGAACTGCTATTATAAGCACGGTTCTCGGAATAACATGTAACAGCCGACGAGAGTGAGATGTCACATTAACTTGGCACTAACACTGTTGGTGTGAGGCTTCATTAGGTTCAGTTTAAGTCTCAGCAGTGTCGAGTCTCTGAGGATATGTAAGCGTTTAATGACAACAGAGAGTCTTTGCCGCCTCCCTCCAAAACATACAGTAGAATTGCTTTCATCGTATTCATTTTTTATGTACTAATTGTAATACAATTCTTGTGACAGCCTTGATTAAGATTATTTTTCATATTTAAAGCCTAGGAACAAGAAAGCGCTGAACTGTAATTTTTCACTCACAACATACTGGCAGCAGCATGTTGTGGCTAAACAGAACAGGGAGGATTGTGTATGAATTTAGTACAACATTCACGACCGGGTAATTTCTTTGCTCCATGATGCTTTGCTACAGCAGCAGTTGCTGCACTTTTTGTATTCATACTTAAAGCGGACCGCATTGAGTCAAGTTTGGAAGCAACCAGAAACAACGGGATCAATACCCACTTTTTGAGGAGGTCTCGGTCCGTTTGTTTGATCCTCACCAGGATTTGTTTGTATGTATTCACACTAGTGTTGTTCCGATACCGATACTGGTATCGGCAGAGGTGCCGATACTGCATTAAAACAGTGGTATTGGTAACGGTGACTACTGAGAAGTAACATGCCGATACTATTAATTCCAACGCTAATATAGGATTTTGGATGCAGCATCTTGTGTCTTGCTGGTGCACGACATTCACTGGTATGTGACATGTTCACTGCATGCCGATCTAAGATATCCGATTGGCTCTTGAATGCTCTGAACTAGGAGTGTGCTCAAAAAATCGATACGGCAATATATCGTTGCGGGCCTCATTACAATACACGTATCGATACGCAGGCGTCAGAATCGATATTGCTTGGGAACTTTAAATAGGCAGTTAACGTTTGCCTTTGCAGCTTGCAGTGTACCTAAAAAATGAAAACCAGCAGCGTCTTTGAAGTTAATTGCCTTCAATTAATGCAAAAATAGCTCACCAGTGATTGGACACTGTGTCTTGCTTAGAAAAATTGAAGCAGAGGAAGAATATCAACATTTATTTACTTATAAACTTAACATGACACGTGTCTCAGTGTACCAATTTTCCTATATTTTGTTTTAAAAAACGAAATAAAATGTGTCTTATGCGGGATACATATGTATCGCAATACGTATCGTATCGTGGCCCCTGTATCGTGATACGTATCGTATCGTGAGGTTGCCGGCAATACCCGTCCTACTCTGAACCAATGGCAGGACAGCTTTTTCATGTTGAGTAAAAAAAACCTTAAGTATCGGTATCGGCCGATACTGCAAAGCTGGGTATCATCGGTATCGGGAGCCAAAAAACGGTATCGGAACAACACTAATTCACACCTGCATAAAACCATAATTTGTAGTATGATTGAGTGTTTAAAAGTATTGATTTACTGCACTAAAGGCCATAAAAAGCACAAAAGTTAGATAATTAGGATTCGTCATGGCAATGTGGAGTGCAATGGTCCATTGTTCACTGTTTAGCATTAATTTGCTTTCTTTTTACATTGTAAGTGACTTTGTGACTTTACCATTGACTAGTTTTTCAATGTGCCAAAGTCAGGAACATTCTGGAAACAAAATTCGGCCCAGGATGGGGGTTGCCACCGGCCCGGAAATTTTCTCAGGTAGCCTATGTGTATGTATGGAAGCCCAAAAGTGTCAAAATTCGATAAATAAAAAGGTCATTTTGAAATAACTATCCTGTCGATAAATAACAGACAATTATTTAATATGGCCATTAAATTTTAAAATGAGGTGTTAGTATTATTATGAAAAATGTTATGCTATTCTTTAATATGTAACAAATATTTTATTTTGATTAAATATTTCATAATGATTATTTTAACAACGTCATACTTTTTAAAAATAATGACATTTAATTTATTTTCAAGGTTTTATAAGATAGGAAAACTTTTTTTTACAAAGTAAGATTTTATTTCATAATGTCCTTTTCCACAATGGTCTTCTTTTACATAATTGTGTTTTACAGCTGAATGACTTGGTCTGTCAATCAAATGACATGAGGCGGAGCCAGTTACGTGATTGGCTGAGTCCCTTATACAGACATGAGCAGCAGCACTTGCAGTATCGATTCACGCGTGGAGAGTTTAGCGCCTGATGAGGAGCCACGGCGGTCACAGGCTTGCTAAAGCATGGATACGGGAGATAAGTCACTTTCAGAAGTACTCCAAGAAGTAGCAAATCGTTTAGAATGGGATCATAACGTAAAGGCCTTGTTAAACTTCTGCGTCAGGCTATGGGGTGGGCGTCACGGTGATCTAGGCTCAAACAGGTGGTCCCACCCACTGACTTTGATTGACAGACCAAGTCATTCGGCTGTAAAACGCCATTATGTAAAAGAAGAACATTGTGGAAAAGGACATTATGAAATAAAACCTGACTTTGTTAAAAAAAAAAAAAAAAAAAAAAAAGTTTTCTTATCTTATAAAACCTTGAAAAATAAATTAAATGTCATTATTTTTAAAAAGTCTGACGCTGTTAAAATAAGAATTATGAAATATTTAATCAAAATAAAATATTTTTTACATATTAAAGAACAGTATGAACACTTTTCATAATAATACTAACGCCTCATTTTATAATTTAATGGCCATATTACATAATTGTCTGATATTTATCATAAGGATAGTTATGTCAAAAAGGCCTTTTTATTTATTGAATTTTGACACTTTTGGGCTTCCATATATTTGCTGCTAACAGTTTATGGCCAAACTCAGTCACAGATTAACCTAGCGTTCTAAAATTAACATCATGTTAATGTTTTTTTTTTTAATTCATTTTTATAACAGTTGTATTATTATTATTATTACTATTATTATTATTATTATTATTATTATTATTATCAATTGTAGTATTATATTGTACAATATATTATGGAATATTTAGTTTTCTGCACATGTACTCAACAACACTGCAATAGGAACTTTTTTTTCTTTAATGTGCTAGTTCATTTACAGCAGGGCTATTCAATTCCGAATTTAAGGCCAGATCATTTTGCGATCATTTTCACACATTAACGCTGAAAATCAATCTTTACTGTATGCCCACGTCAACCTCTGAAAATAAAAAAGACGATCACACCAATAATGTATTTTTTATGGATCTTCGCTGTCATCCTCTCAGCTCACTACAGCTTAATTTCACTAAATGAGGAAAACACTTCCACACCTCCTCGGTCCAACTTGGCTTTCTGATAATGTCATCTTTCTCGCAACTGTTACCATACTGCCGTGTATGGTCAATCAAAATTTGCTCCCAGCTGTCTAACTTTGCGGGCGTGTTTGCGCTGGTATATCATTAGAGCAATATCCGTAGCGAATAGGACATTAACAGAGAGCAAGCTGCAGGCCCAGTTGTCGAGCAATATTTAGCGCTCTTAGCGGATGCAGCGCATTCTTGGTGGATTTGGCCCTTAATTGGGCCAAATTTTCAAATCAAGAAATGTAGCAAGGCCAGACACATATGGCGCAAAGTTAACAGCTGATGATGACACATTTCAAACCAATGAGGATAAAAAACATGCACTTTTTTTTTTTGTGTCTCCCTTTCAAATTTGGAAACACGACAAGGGCATATCAAAAAGTCTATACAAACACAATAATAGAGCGGTTATTGTTTCTGATTATGTCTGAACTTCGAACATTACAAAGTGCATTTAAATGTTTTAAGCTACACACTAATTTTCAAACACACCACGGTCTGTAGCACAAGGCAGTGCTGAGGACGTCATCTGGGGTGCAACAGCGGAGCAACGTGCTGCCAATCTACTTTTTATTTACCTGCCATGGATGGAATCCCATCTGTCACAAGCATCTGTCACACACGCTCCATATCCAGACAAGAGAATGTTGAACTCCCAAAGACCACGTCGCCAGTTGTGTTAACTGCACTAAGCCAATCAGTTTCTCTTGGAGGCCTGTGGTGTAAAAAACAACAACAACAAAACAGCACAATTGTGCAATAGCAGTTCTGTCCGTGGACTCACTTCAATTGCGTTTCAAACACGTCTGTAGGTAGAATTTCAACCCTACAAATGTTAGATGGTTAAATCGACAGTTTTCACTGTGAATTTTACATTTCAAAGTTGAAAGGGACATTTCCCCCCAGTATTTTGGAACTATTCCTGTTAGCACCCTAGCCACGCTTCAAAACAACGTTATGCAATGTGGGTAGAGTTTTGCTAAGCTACGAGGAGAATTTACCTTACCGTAACCCATGCCCGCATAACCTAGTAAACCAATCAAGACCCAAGACGTCGTGCCTGCGATGGCACATGCGTTTTGCTGCGGATAAACAAAACCAATCCAGCTCCCAGTAGTGCATTGCGTGGTTTTCCAACCAAAGCCAAGAAAAGAAAAAATCAATGAAACGGTTCAAACTCTGTAGTCACGGCTAGTGTAAGAGTGATAGCCGTTATCCCGATCAACTAACTGCCGTCCTGCTGTAGTCACGGCTTGTGTAAGAGAGACACGAGAGAGACACTGTTCGGTTTATTCCCTTCCCTAAACCCTCAAACAACTATGAAAAATGTCTGCGCTGGATCGAACTTTGTGGAAGACCACACACACGACCAGTCCAATCCCTCCAAAATGACCCGAAACTACTACATCTGCACAAAGGTAATGTTCTCTATTTTTGTTTTTAGCCCAAACCTAACAATAGCTCCGGGTAGCTAACCGTCCACACGTTTGTTGACTTACCATTTACGATAAATGCCAACAGAACAAACTTTGCACACATGACCAGTTGAATCCCTCAAAAATGACCAGACGGACGTGCTAACCGCTCCCCACCGTGCCGCCCTCCTCTATTCATTAGGTCATAATTTTCTGATGAATGGGCACACACCATCCAAATAGAACTTTTCCTGGTTTCCTGTATGAGCTATAAATATGCAATACATTTTACCAGGGGTTTGATGGACCACTGACAATTATTTATGACATCCAATTTTATGCATTTAATAATTTAATTTAATTTCAAGGTCAGTTTCAAGGTCACAACACCTTCAATACATCATTTCATTATTATTATTATTATTATTGTTAAAAAAAATATTATTTATATAATTTGTTACATGTGTAAATTGTGAGAAAATACAACTTTTAAGCGATTTGCATGTTAGTCATGATCCAAAAAAAGGACTAACGGCATGATATGTCAAAGCCTTATGAATTTATTGATTCTTGTCTCATCCTTGTATATCATTCAAAGTTGTTTAATGTTGCAGACCTCTGAGGATGTGGGCCTCTGGCTGTCTTTATTAGCCACATAAATGTCATCATATTTGTCGTCCCTTGAGTGTCCTCCCTCGAAACTGGGCAGCTTTTAATTGGTGTAATAGCATACTGAGCCGCCGTGGGGAGAACATCATGGTTGTCTTTTTCCTCCTTTTTTTCATCCTGCTTGTTGTTGTTTTTGTCATTGTAATAAAATTTGAAGGCATTAATATTTATAGTGTAAACATGAGAGGCCGTTTTGTATTCCCTTACACCTGCTTTTTCTCCCGCAGAATAAAGGTAAAATTTAATATACCTACATACAAGATTTAAAAAGACAAACAAAATAACCCCCACTAAATTCAACAGTAATAATTATCGACGTATGTAGTTATTTAAATATAAAACCCTGGAGAAGCTGGAGAGTTATTGGACTAGTGCCGCATCATGGGCCATGTCATTTTACTACGAAAAAAAGGAAAAGGCTAATTGCTAACTCCGCTTTGCAGCTGATAATTTGCTCTGCTATTTACGATGCTATTAGTAATTTTGAATGCCCACTTAAAAAGACACTGACTACTGCTTAAGCTGAGAACTGACCAAAAAAGTAAATAATGAAACAATTAGATTCAGGGATGGACCTGTTAAGAGTGTGGGCACACGTAGCAGCAGCAGAGCTTTTCCCCCTGACAGCTTTATCAATATTCTCTCTCATCAAAACGCTCGGTCAGAGAACGTCGCTGAAAGGTTACTGCTTCTCAGCTAACTGCCTCATTAAAAAGTTTGGAGGGGTATGGGGGCAGCCAATGGAGCCCAGAAGGGTCCTGTAGTTGACAGAGTAGGGAGTCCCCATGGTAGGAGACTCAGGAGAACAACTCTCATTGGAAACTCTGAACCCAGTCACTGACCCTGTATATTTACACCACTATAAAGACATGGACGAGAGGGAATACTGTGCTAACTCATTGTCTCCTTTGCCTCTCAACATTGCTGTCTTTTTCTTTATCATCTCTCTTGTGATGCATGACATTCGTTGAAGCAAGCTGAAAAGTGATTGCTAGTAAATGTAGCGACTTCATTACCAAAAATGTGTGACTTTGGAGGTATTTGAGGTAGTAACAAGAATAGAATCAGAAAAGTATTCAATATGTTGTTTGATTAAAAAAAAAAAAAATGAATAGTTGAAAATTGGCTAAATCGTGAAGTCGAGGTGCATATAAATAATTACACACTCTTGTCTTCTTCTGGATTATTAAAAGCTGTTGTTCTTAAAGCTGCACTTTGCCCATAAATATCTTTACAATAGCCTTTAATATTTTTAATTGGTAGATTAACTCATTCACTCCCAGCCATTTTCACAGAAGCAATCCCGTTCGCTCCCGGCTGTTTTACTGAATTTTGACTGATTTTGCAAGGCCACCCACATATAATGGCAATAATTAAACCTTGTGGCTTGTAGAAAAACAGTAAATAACAGGAAGCAGATCAGATTGAAGTTAGTACAAAGAGAGATTGATGGAAATCTAAAGAGCGAAGGATAGGATGTTAACGGACAGCTTGCTTCCCCTCTCTCTCGCCTTTGCTGGCTGAGTGTCGAACAGATGGAGGATGGCAGTGGATGCTTAATGAGGTTTCAGGCACACAGACCTACGTTGCCAGAAAAAGATTCACATGGGTAACTATTCCTCAACACTTGGAGAGTCTGTCCTACAGAGATAGACGCATTTGCCAGTTAGCTTCTTCTAGTCTGGGCTACCATTTTTACTGCTTTACAAGGTGTTGTTAACCAGGGAATCATAAATTCAATTGGTATTGACAACTAGTACCTTAATGAGTTCTTGTCTAACAGTGCAACCTATCCATCCATTCATTTTCTTGGCTGCTCATTCCTCACAAGGGGCGCAAGGAAAAAGTAGTTCATATGCACAAAAATATACAACAACAAAAAAATAGAGCTAAGGAAAATATAATAAATTAATTGTAAATATCGATACTTTAGCTTGGGGATCAATACTTAAAACTGAACATGCTGGATCGAAATATCGATATTTTGGTATTGATCCACACATCCCTAACGCTCACTTCAAGGTGCATCTACGGTGGGTCAACTGAAATGCTAAATAAGCTGAAGCTGACATTGCTGTGTTCTCTGCAGTAACCGACACAGCAGGCACGTTGTAAACAGTAACACTACATCACATTGTACCTGCTGCTCATCAAAAACACTCAAAAGCGTTACCAAATTGCTCTGCCCGTGTCTGTCTACAGTACAGCAGGTTAGCCCATGGGAGCTCAGTGTATACTCATTTACAATTTTACACTCGTGTGAATTTATCATCCTGAGGTTTTCAAAACGAATGCGAAACGAATGTGAAAGTAAAAAATAATAATAATTTATAAATTCAATCACAATTAAAAACCCGGTAAGAAATTCATAGTAAAGGTAACAAAAAAGTGAAACCTTAAGAGAAGTAAATTTGGAGACAAGTTGATTTGAGTTCATCCAAAAATAACTGGTTAGCATCTCTATTTAACAGGATTTCTGACCTCAGTCAATTCCCACAAAATTGTCAAACTGTCAAACTCACAACTCTGCTGAATACAATTCTCCCCCTTCATCCGGTATGTGTATGCATCGAAACAAATGGTAATTTGCCTTGCCTCCAAATCAAAAGCTATTGGTTCACACCTTGTAGTATATTATTAGCTAAAATTAATCCCGTCACTGGACAGACCTGTGGGTTTAATGGTTATGTTTGTCAAAAGTCATTTATAGGGGCATGTTGGTACCAGGAATGTGCGAACTTTTATTTACCACTGAACCAATTCATCATTGTAGGTAGATATGTGAAGCTATGTTATTTTTATATATGTACTATATAGTTGGGGAGTTGGGGGTCAGCTGTTTAGTAAAGCAAAACTATGATTTTTCAGAATTTTGGTGTGGCCAGTGGCCCTATCGATTGAAGAATGGTGCAGGTGAATATATTCAAATTCAAACAAGGCACAACACTGGATACTATGTTTGTTCTATACTGTTTTGCCTTAGGTCATTTCTATCCCTGGCAGTGATACCTACATTTCCAATAAATACTGGTACTCTGCCATTATACTGCATATGTTTAATACACCAATTGGCTGCGCGAATGCTAGTATTTCACACTTGCAGTCCAGAGTGCAACCAGCGTGAGCAACGAAGACAGAAAGTGTGAGGGAGGTACCGATTAAAACAGCAAAACTTAAAAAAATAATTAATACTTGTTAAAAAAAAACAAAAAAGCTGGTAGAAATTATGACTTGATGGTAACTTTATAGTGTCACCATCCACATTGTTTGTTTAAAAAAAAAAAAAAAAAAAAAAAAAAAAAAAAAAAAGTTCATTTCGAACCATAATTGTTTATTATAGTTTGTGTGACTTTAGCACAACTTATTTTGTGAGTTTCAATACTTAATTACAAGCTTAAAACAAATATAGCTGAAATTCTTTCTTTACCTTCTGCAGTGCAACAAAATCTGCCGAACATACATACAGTATATGAAATATGGATGTGGGTTGCACAGTACACGGTGAATAAATGGCGCACATATGGGCCTCATGACATTATTTTTGCTTAGGGCCCCCAAACGGCCAGGGCCTGATTTAAACATTAAATGTATTAACAATGGTATGAAAGTTTACCTTGAAGTAACTCATAACATACTTTGGCAGGCAACACAGGATTGGATGTCACTTTGCAGTATTAATGCTTTTCCAAAATCATTATCAGTGACTTAATTGACATTGACATGCCACATGTAAAGTTGAAAATTTAACTTTATTTATCTCACTTTTTTCACATAACGTTCTGTACATGTTACATGCGCTATTTAAAAACTCCTATTCTCTGCTACATGTTGTTGCATAACTCTTACCTGTTGCTAATTTTATAGGCAATAACGTTTCTAGAGTCAAACTTCCAAAACACCTTTCAAAGCAATTTAAACAATGTCGATGGTCAGCTTGTTTTAGTGACAAAGCTTGGCAATGCCTATCGCTCACAATTACTGGAATCAATGGTATGAAATGGACATTGCCACCCTGGAGTCCTGAAGATGTGTTTTGGGATGATCACGCCACTGTTAGCCGCTGAATTTTGGCATGTTATGAGTTATTGTGTTCATTTCCATTGTGCTAGGTGGTGGTTAACTGTCGAGACAGTGGATCACATTTGTTATTCGTCTATGTTGCATTGTCAGTGCATTAGCAAGCGCACGTAGGCTTTGACTTTATAGACTACTTAGAGTTGTTTTCTTAAAAACTGAGCAGAGGACTGATCACATTCATGAAATAACATGTTTAGGTTCTGTGTCCAGGCCTGTGCTTATGTATGAGAAAATCCTCTTCTTTGCTCCCCCTGTTTTAGACACTGCTCCAGTTCCTAGAATTTTGAAATGTTGTATAAAACCGTATAGGAAGCTATTGCTCTTTTCCGATTCAATGTCTAATTATTAAAACAATAATTGAATAAATTTTAGTTGTGATTTGCATGCCTTCCTTATAATCAGGATATCAGAGTTCCGATCTTTGTTTGAGATTGTAGCACTATGTGGTGTTTTCATATTGTCTTTGCTGTTTTTTCCCGTTTTCTCCCACTTCCTTAAAAACATGCATCTGAGGGTATTTGAAGACTCTAGATAAGCCACAAATGTGAATGGGAATTGTTGTCTGTATGTGTCATGTGATCGACTGGCACATAGTCTTGGCTGCCTAAATCAGTACTAAGTTAGCCATTCCTGAAAATAAATAGAATTTTGACAAGTACAATTGTCTCTGGCACACGCCCATTTCCCTGTTTTATGCGAGAGCGGCAGAGCCGCCCGCCGGTCTTCGCCAAAGTCATAAAAATACAGTATTTAAAACAATGCTGAACTGTATTTACAATTTAAAAGGTACTTGTGGATGGATTTTTAATGTTTGTGGTTTATAAAAAAATTGCGAGTGCACACTGCTTGCCTGGTCATGTGTTCCCATTCACTTGAATGAGAGCTCGAGATGCAGTTCAGTGAATGAGGCTGAGCTCTCCGTTCAAAATAGCACAGGCGGCGAGCTTTGCGAGCCGGTCGTGGAATCAAGATCGCAATATTTAACCCATGGTGGTCCAAACGAAATTGTAAATATGGTTCAATGTTAGCGTGACTTACCACTCGTGAAATGTTATGGCAGAGCCACACTGCGGGTGTGCAAGCTTGGACAGTTCAAATGATCCCGCCCCCATTCCGCGGCGTTCCTGTTGTATTGGAAACGCAATGGTGACCGTGTAGTGTCGTTCCGTGCGGTGCGGTGTGGTAGTGTGCCGTGCGGGGCTAATGAAAAAGAGGCAAAAATAAACCGTGAAATCAAATTTGTTTATTTGCTGTCCTGTATTCTATGTGAACAACGTCACAAAAGTCATCATAGCATTCAAATTTTTGCGCGGGAAGGACGATAGTTTGTTTCATTTAGCATTAAACTGTTTTTATTTATTTATTTAAAAATAGAAACACATCGGTTCATTAACACCCCAGCAGGTGACGGCCCGAGAAGCATGTCTTTCAAAAGAAGACGTGTTTGCCTTGCTTCCCACTGGCTTTGGAAAGACTTTCATCTATCAGTTAGCTCCACTCGTTTCAGAAACTCAGGTAATATTTTTTCATAAAATCCGTGCTTGGGATAAACCTGCAAAAAAAAAAAAAAAAAAAAAATGCTCCTCAAAACTAGTAATCCGCTCCTCAAACTGATTCAGTGATTAGCAAAATTACTCATCAAAGACAAAAAAACAAAACAAAACATTTTGAGACTTTGCACCACAAAGACAAAAGGGGTCATACTGGACAGATGATCCAAAAAACCTTCACCGTACTGGGATCTCTACTGACCACTACTGGTCCTGAAACACTTGGCATCAAGAAAATACAACAGCAGCCTTCATTTTGTCAGAAGCTATAGTAACCTTCTACCGCTCGACCATCAAGTGCATTATGACATACTGCATCACAGTATAATTCTCCCACTGGACTGAGGCAGAATGGAAGGGGCTCTGAAGCGTGGTCAAGAGAGTGAAAAGGATCATCGGCTGCCCCCGTTCCCCCTGAAGGATATCTGCATATCCCATTGACTCAATAGAGATGAAGCAATCACAGTTGGCAACACTCACTTCACTGTGGCCACCCACCATATCTTTGACCTGTTGCCCTCTAGCAGGTGCTACCGGTCCTTCAGGACCAGAACGAACAGACCTAGAGACATCTTCTCCCACGGGTCATCACTGCACTGAACTCTCAAACTTCTATATTGCTGCTATTTGAATATTTAAAGAGTTCTGCCTCCGCTTCCTTCTGCACACATAACGTGTGCATTTCAGCTACTTGCACTACTAATTGAACATAATTGACTTTATTCACTCTCCATCCCTGAATCCCATGCTAGTGCCCACATAACATTTGCCTTACTGCCATTTGCTCTGTATAATTTAGCTCTGTTTAATTTGTACAATCCATATCCCGAACTTGCTTACTCCCTATTGCAATTTATAATTTTGCATTGTTTAGTGAAGCTTTTATATTATTTAATGTTCTATTCTATTTTTCGTACTTGAAACACATTCAATGGCAGTAAAAGCTTTCTATTCTATTCAATAGGTGTCTATCAAAAAATGGAATGTGGAACGTGCATCCTCTTTTGTGGCATCACTGAATTGTGGAGTCATTTGTAGAGAACCTTGTTGAGATGTCCACGCTCAACGCTTCCAACACTCATTTTTGCAACATCGGCAGCTTTATTTCCAACATAATGACATTCCCAGCATGCAAAAACCTCCCCTATTTGTGACATTAATAATTAGCTGGAGTGTGGCTGCCACATGCGCAGGGAAAATGAGGCTTCACCTTTGGGTTAAAACATAGTTCACCTTTTACAGACATGTCATAGGGTCACTGGGAGAAGTGACTTTTCCCTTCTCCCTTTTGACATGACCTCTTTGAAATTATCATATGTGATATGAAATCGCTGAGCGTGTTGCTTGTGAAAAGAAATTCAGCCTAAAAGGAAGATTTTTAAATGGAAACTTGTGAGGTAGCATGTGTGATGGGCATATTTGCACTCTTTCCAATTCCAACACTTACTATGCATGCACAGTATATATATTGAAAGTACAAAGTCACCCCAGCACTATCCATCCATCCATTTTCTTGACCGCTTATTCCTCACAAGGGTCGCGGGGGGTGCTGGCACCTATCTCAGCTGGCTCTGGGCAGTAGGCAGGGGACACCCTGGACTGGCTGCCAGCCAAATCGCAGGGCAACCGCAGCACTATTAAATGTTTTTCCAGGCAAATTATGGCCAAATATTTAAATATGAGGAATACAAATAATTAGGGATGTTAATACTAGGGGTGTGCCAAAGAATCAATTTATAAAAGAATCGAGATTCTCACTTATTGATCAAATCGAAATTTAATATCCAAAAATAAATTTTATTTAAATTAGAAATGAAGAAGAAGAGGAAAAGGCAGTTGTAGCCCGCATGCTGTTTTTGTGGAAAAAGGCACTTACAATTCAAACTTAAAAAATGTTTAAACAAAAAAAAGGAAAAAAAAGACACTTTAATGTCTCTATTTGTTATTTTGTCTTGCAAAGCAGACTGGAGTAGATCATGACAATGTTGTGCATATCTGTAAATTGAAGCAGAGATCATTTGTCAATCAAATAATTTTGAATCGAATCGTAGACCCAAAAATCGTAATTGACTCGAATTGTGATACAGTCAAAGATTCCCAGCCCTAATATATATATTTATATAATATAATTAAAATAATCAATAATGAATCATCATGACAGAAACAGAGGATTAGCTATTAAATTTGAAGTCCTACGTCAAATAAAGAGGTTTGAGTTAAGCCCATGTTGATAAATGCAGTGCACTGTTTCTACCCCTCGGTATCAATAATGCCTAGGGAATGTTGTTCAATGCGGTGTTCAATGCAATGCATGACATTAAGGTTACTTTTGGGAGGGAAAAAAAACACGTCTGTTTGATGTATTACAATTCCCAGAGGTGGGCATTCCGTCAGTATTGACAGGAGGTCCGTTAATCTGTCAATGTGGCTCAGGGTGTAGAGACGGTCATCCAGTAACCGGAAGGTTGTCTGTTCGATCTCCGCCCTCCTCAAGTCATTTGTTGTCGTGTCCTTGGGCAAGACACTTCACACACATTGCCTCCAGTGCCGCTCACATTGGTGTCTAAAAGATGTGAATGTTTGGTGGTGGTCAGAGGGACCTTAGGTGCACGCTTCAGTCGGCCTGCCAGAGCACTTGAGTAGCTTACCGCCACCAGAGTGTGAATGTGTGAGCGCACTGTAAATAATGTAACCACTGTAGAGTGTCTTTGAGTGTCCAAAAAAAGTGCTATATAAATCTGATCAATTATTATTAATGACATATTAATGACGATTGGCTCTTTGACGGACACACATTTTGCTGAGGAATGACAGATTGACGATTACAATGCGGTTGAAATGTTGACAGTTTGACAATGACGGAAGGGTGTCCCCACAAATGCAAAATGATGGATGCTCAAAATTCATTGATTTATCGTCTTTGAAGACAAAGTGTCAGGGTTACCTGTTTGACATCTATTAAACACGACACAAAAAGGAAAGAAGACACTCAGTTCAGGGCCCACGAGGAGAGAGGAGAGGAACTGAGTGACACAATTCACTCCTGCACTCTCTAAAGATTCCTCTCCTCACACTCTATTTATTTGCTTTTCCACGCCCTTTCCACACCCCTAGTTACATGGGTGTTCCAACCCTAAAAATACAAATGCAAGGCATAGTTGCAACCTCAGCAGACTGGCTCAAACCATTTTGCTGCGTTAGATGTTGTGGTCCTTAAGCTTTTGCGCCATCTTCAAATAGCCAGGCTATGAGAATGTGAGTGGGAACAGAGAAAAGCATTCTTCATTGCAAGCAGAAGCAGTTCTTCATAGCAGCAAATGTATGATAAAATAACATATTTGGCTAGGCTATGTGAATGTGAGTGCAAAGCAAAGTATTCTTCATTGCAAGCAGGTTATCATACATTTGCTGCAATGAAGAACTTATTCTGCTAACTAATGTTGAGATTTTTAGTTAACTGTGCACCAACAGTCAGAGCTTTAATTTAAAAATGGTTACACAGCATTTATATTTTATTTGAACAACTGAGCATTTTTCATGAACCAGGTGAAGAAACCTGTTTATGATTTATTCATTTGATTTGGCCCCTATTCACTGAAATATCCAGTTTCAATGAAACTATTTGTGATATGTTATATTTAGCTTTGACTCAAAAAAAAATTTGCGGGGGAAAAATATATATATCGGGATATATATCATATATCTATATTAAGACAAAATATATCGGGATATGAGTTTTATATCATATATCTATATTAAGACAAAATATATCGAGATATGAGTTTTGGTCCATATTGCCCAGGCCTACATGGAAGGTGCAGCCTACCCCAGATATCTTTGGGCGAACCAAGTGTGACAAAATCCAAATGAACATTTTGAAATACTGAATATGTATACTTTTACACACTTGCACGAATAGTTCTTAATATTTTGAATTATAAGAGCATCTGTGCATCCATCCATTTTCGGGGATGCTGGAGCCTATCCCAGCTGGCTTCGGGCAGTAGGCGGGGTACACCCTGACCTGGTTGCCATCCAATTGCAGTAAGAGAGAGCATCTATAAAAATCAAATAACCTCATAATTAACTTGAACAAATGATTATGAAAACAAATGAACACCTAACAGAACACTTAACACGAGATACCGTAATACCGTGAAGACATTTTCATGGTTGTTCTGTGTATATGTGCAGTCCATATTTATATCATTTACTTACCCTTCTGGGAATTGAAGGGGACAGAATAATCTAAGTGTCTTATTAAGGCTCAAATTAAAACAATAGCAGGCTAGACTGTCAGTGACTTATTAAAGTTCTTCAAAGCCCAAGGAGTGCAGTTCAACTTCTCCTTTGATCGGTAATTGCTGCAAACTTTCCTGCAATTAATTGATTACTCTTGAGAGAAAGAGGACTTTCTTACCTCGCTTTGTATTTTCTTGAACTCAGCTTTTCCCAAGATGATAATGAAGCACTAACTTTATAATACAACCCCCAAACAGCTTTTCCCATTGGACTTCAGAGTTGAGCTTTTCTTGTAACTTTGTTGGGATGTCACGGTCCAGATGGAGTTGCACACTGGTGGTGGTTACTGTTGGGACAAGAAAGCCGACGGCTGCTGTCTCCCGTGGGAGCTGCTTGCAATCTGCTGGAATGCCTCATTTTCCCCTTCGAGCCCCGAGGCCCTTCTTGTTAAAGTAGGTCCGCTGAGAGCTGTCATCCACTTGGCAGGTGGAGAAGACAGCAGATGATCTAAGTGGAGCTTGGAGCGGCAAGAAGGCTTCATTTGTGAACTTGCCATGTTGCTCAAGCTTGTATGGATGAACTTTGTCATGTTATTAGAGCAGTTCTGTGGCACCCTAATCCCCTTTCCAAGAATGGATGGTGATATTTTTTTTTCTCCCTTTAACATTTTTATGCCACATTCATGCATATTTCATTTAGCTTGGGAATATAATTTAGCCCAGTATGTAATAATTAAGGTACCTTTTTAGGCTTCGAATGAACAGAAGTAGTTTGCAGACTGACAAATTTAATACAGTACAGCGGGTATTCATATTAATTGTTTTCATCATGGCCATTGTTTTTGTTTTGTGTGAGTGCGTGTGTGTGCAGGCGTGGGTGCGCGCACGTGTGTGCTTGGGTGTACGCAATCTACCGTAATTTCTGGACTATAAGGCACACCTGATTATAAGCCACACCCACTACATTTCTAACGAAAAAAGCATTTTGTCCATACATAAGCCGCACCTGACTATAAGCCGCATGTGCCCGCATTGAAAATGATATATTTACAAAAAAAAAAAGACAGTACTATGTAAGTGAGGACCGATGACCACTTTCGTTATCGTAAGCAGAAGATCTCACTTACCCACTTTCAACTCGCAGAATACAGGCAAGTCATTCTTCCCCATGTTATGTACAATCACGGTGTCACGGCAAAATTAAATTACCATGTAGCAACAAACTAGAAAGCACTACCAAAACCAATACAACAACTAGACCACTAACTAGCAGAATAATTAACACAGAACATGCATTTTAAATGCCCTTTCAATCGCCAGTGCCACAAAGCATGCTGGGAGCGCCTCCAAGCTCCCAGCGATGCTACACATGGTAGCATGCCATTAGCAGTATGCTAAAACATATGCTAGCACATGCTAGCGCTAGTTTTTAAAAAGGCAGATAGCAACAAAAATGTACTCGCGTTGCTTTTGATCAATCACAAATTCCTCAAAGTCCTCGTCTTCTGTATCCAAAACAAACTGGGCAATTTCTCCATCAAACGTCTCATTGTCAGTCAGTCTCATTGACATGCGCTCCTCGAAAATAATGCCGGCTTTTGCATTCGCCCAAGCATTCACGATCCATTGATAAATTGTGGCGTAACTCTCACGACACTGCCTCCCAGTTTTGGTATAGCTGTGTTCGCCATGTGTCATCCAGAGCTCCTGAAGTCCAGCGGTTGAAGTTCCTTCCTCGTTGAACGTCACCATCCCCCCTCTCTCTCCCTCCCCATTCTCGCTGATCACGTCTTCTTCGCATATTAGTGTCAATCAAACAATTAACTTTAAGTGGCTAGTTAAGCTCTAAAACAAGCAAAAAAATAAAAAAACAAAAAGAGGACACATGCTCACTGAACATGCACGCTTTAACTTAATGGCAGAAGTTTCCCCCCTTCTTTTCATTCACAGTACAAAATCGATCCCCAAAGATATCAATGTGAAAATAAATCAATTTGTCGATGAGAAATCCTCCCACAAAGAAAGAGAAAAAGATCAAATATTCTCTCGCTTCCAGTGTTAATTTAATTAATTTTATGACTACAAAATAATGATTGTTACGGTTCAGGATGAAAAATTCATATATTAGCCGCATCATTGTATAAGCAGCAGGGATTGAAAGCGTGTGAAAAAAGTCGCGGCTTATAGTCCGGCAATTACGGTAATTATATCCGATGCAAGTGTGCATACAAAATGCTGGTCTCTCAAAGATGATGGTTCCAGAGTGACGCTGCCACAGATTTATGCGTTTATGTGCAATATTATATGTTCGCGAGCTCATTTAGCTTTACTGTGAAAATATTAACCGCAGCTCTAACTGTAAGTCCAGTTCTACACCACTGCACCCTACACCCACTGTAAGAAACACTGTAAAGATAATAGATCTCTAACAATTTATTACCAATATAAACCTATTAACAGTGGTGCATGTAGGGCTGCTTGATTATGAAGAAAATATTAATCAAGATTAATTTGGTAATAATGGAAATCACGATTAGTAAAATTTTGGTACAAAACAAGAAAATGTTTAAACATGTAAAACAATATTAAGACAAATAAATGACACTATAATTATGTAAGTTCTTTTTGGACCAAACAAGATTTAGTAAATTAGTCATTTAAAAAAAAGAAAAAGAAAAGGTGCAAATATATAATAATAATAATAATAATAATAATAGTATTCATAATCTATTTTTGTTTACGTTTATGCAGATTTTGTAATTGTGGAGTGTAATAATTGAAATTGTAATTGATTTTCAATTAATTGCACAGCCCTAGGTACATGTATGTAAGAGGTCTGGCATGAGTACTGGAAATTGAATATTGTGCTCCAGTTCAAGTCTGTCAACACGCTTTTACACACTAACAATTGGTCGTGTCAGGCTCAATTTGAAATCAAGTCAGCCACAATTATTTTTCAGAAGTTGTTTCAGCAACTATTGGAGGTTTTTCTTTCTTTATCAGAAGTACCAACAATTTTGTCCATGTATGTACTGAAAATATATCTCTCGGACTGAAATCTCATAAGTCACACTTTGGTAAATTCTACAATTTTTCAAATATTCTTTAGTAGGGGTGTGAATTGCCTAGTACCTGACGATTCGATTCGTATCACGATTCACAGGTCACGATTCGATTCGATACCGATTAATCCCGATACGAATGGTCACGATTCGATACCGATTAATCCCGATACGAATTTATAAGTCGATTGTTGCGATTTTTTTTCATTCATATTTAGAAAATACTAATCAGTAAGCTTGTAGAGTGTAAGATTTATATGAAAATGTATTATTTATTTATCTGAAATTTCAGTCTTATAGAGGTTGTAATCTGTTTCATGTTTGAACAGCATTAAAATAAAAATATTAAGGCTTAATGTGCCGTTCATATAACATTCTTCCATGCTCAACGTGTGAATCCTAAAAAAAAAAAAAAAAAAAAAAAAAAAAAAAAAAAAAAATCGATTTTGCCTATTATTGAATCGATTCGAGAATCGCGCGATGTAGTATCGCGATATATCGCCGAATCGATTTTTTTTTTAACACCCCTAATGTATATATATATATATATATATATATATATATATGTGTGTATTTAGGCTATTTATATATTTACTAATTATTGACCAGTCTTAAGGGTTGGCTTGCTTTCTTTGAAGATACAACGTTAATAGTTAAACAAGTGTGCCGTTTTTGGGTCCTCCTAAAAACTTCCTCTGTTGGAAGTACAAGGTTTTGGCCCATGCAACGGAAGCAAAATGAACTAAGTAATAATAATGTGGGAATATATCAATGCTACAGTAACATTGAATCACTTGTCACTTCTGAGCCTCTTATCTCATGCCAACAATTCCCTTTCCCCCAATGAACAGTTCAAGCTTTGTTTGGTTCATAATATGGCTGTTGTCATTATATAACGACACTCATTCATTATTGAAATTACTGTTGGTTGTTCACAACAATTGATGGGAATGACTGTGACAGAACCAAGCCATGCTCTTTGGAGTTGAATTATTGAAATTACTGCTGGTTGTTCACAACAATTGACGGAAATGACTGTGACAGAACAAAGCCATGCTCTTTGGATTTGAAAAAGCAGAGGGGATATAATGCAACAAAATCATTGGCCATCTGCAATTGGCTGATGGATAGAAGATGCATAGATCACTGGCCATCTCATATTTAATGATTCTTGTAACACCAAGTCTTAGTAATCAATATATGTATAACTGACCTTTTTCAAAAGCCCTGCACCCCTCAGTTGACGCTTCCAGGTCCAACATCCTTCTGGACACTTCCAATGTAAATGAATGGACCAGAGCTTGTCAGTGAGATCTTTTGGAGCAATACAAGCGTGATATTTTCCAGATTGTGGCAAAAGAGTCTGCCGTATGCCGTGGAAGGATATATTCATATTAAAATACGCAGAAAAGTAGACTTCACAGTTGTTGAGGCTAAAGCATACAGCTCTCAAGATATGCTCGAGGTGAACAACAACGGTGTCTCTCTTTCTCTCAGCGTGGAAAGTGTAACCCCACGAAATAATTCTCAGTTTTACTAAATGTACCTGTAAAGAGTTGTTTACTCTGTCTGAGGTAACACAAAATGCTATGTGAAAGATGAAAACAAAATAGGAACAAAAGTTCCTACTTTGTGTAAATCGATGAAACAACATCACACCCAGTAAAGTGATACTTCGATTTACAAATTTAATCCATTCCAGACCCGTCGTCGTATGATGAAAAAATCGTAAAACGAACAGCAATTTACATATAAAATGGCTAATCCATTCCAAGCCTACCAAAATTCAGACATAAATGTTTTATAAAGCATAATAAAAATGCATCAAAACCTGGCAAATACATGTTACAATTAGATTATTGCACAATAAATGAGAGTTGTGCATCATGTAAAAAACAAAGAATAGAGTAAAGAATAAAAAATGATGGTCATTTACCTTTTTAAATGCTGTCCTCATCGTTTTTTGCCCTCTTTGGTTCATGTTCTCTCTCAGAAGTGTTTTTTGCCTGGTGTTTTGCAAAGAACTGATCCAACGATGTTTGTTTGTTTGTTTTAACAAACATCATCATAGCGAGCGATCGCCCCACTGGTGAACAATTTTTCTGGGTGATTGTTCAACAACTTCCGAAACTTGATGGAAACTTCAGGTACAGCGAGGCATCTTTTTCAAAAAAAAAAAAAAAAGGCCCCTCACGTCGCAATTAAAAACTTACTATGCAACGTAATCTTTAACAATGACCAATTGTATGAATTTTTGCACAAACGTGTCGGCCATTAGTGAATACATGTACATAAAACTATCTGAACACCTCATGGCCCGAGGAGCAAATGACGAGGACGCTACATAGATACATCTATTATCTATTTTTCCACACATAGATACATGCGGTATGCTAAAGTAATGGCAGAGCAGCTGTAAGTATGTTGCGTTCATGAAACTCTGGGAGCTGCGAGTAGCAGCCCATACTGTAGTTTTACTTTTCGTATCCTGAAACGTCTTTCGTAACAAGAGGCAATATTTTCCTGTTGAGTAGTTTAAATAAATAACAATGATCAAGCTAAATTTCGCGAGTTATGTATGACGCAAAGATTGGTAAAAATACATGGACTGTGTATTTTTACGAGGTGCGGCACCATAAAGAACTTGCCGAAAGTGAGGACACACTTGCCAATTTGAGTGATGAATGGCCGATGATAATGATATCCTGATCATATACAATAATAGATAATCGTAAATCTACTTTTGATGTCCAATTTTGTGGATGCTCTTGCTGTGCAAAAGTGAAACAACAGAATTTGTTCGGTAGTTGCTAGTTTAATTTTTTTTGGTATGTTTCTTTTGAAGCTGACAAAAATTTTGAGGATCAATTTTATAACAGATTTCAATGGAGCAGATACACACTTGGTGGTATTTGACCGTTTGGATCAATTATTCATGCATAGATCTAATTCATTTTGATTCCATGATGCTTTTTCCCCCCCTATTAAGTAATCTAGTGTTTCTAGTCACACATTCAAAGGATGGCTATGCAAGTCACTTGGGATTACTAATTCTGATGATCTGTATGAGCATAACTTGAAGGGTCAATCTCCTGGACTGTCATGTATTGCAGTTACTTTTTCAGACATGCAGGTGTAAAATGCACCAAAGTCATGTACGTACGACACAGTGCTGTGCTTTGTCTTAGTAAACAGATTGCTTGAGTTGCAGACCATGCGATTTGATTCCACTGCGATATCTCTGTGGCATTGAGTATTTACAATGCCTGGTGAAGCACAAAGGGCACATCTTTTTCTTCTGACAGGGCTAAACAAATTCCATGAGACCAGACATGCAAACCCCTACTCCACCAAAAATATTCCACTGATAGATTCTTCAGTGTAATTATTAGCGTAATTATGAATTATGAAGCAGTGTTGAGTTCTGATTGAACTGTTGTTTGGAAACAACTAAGATAATGAGTGTTGTTCCACGTTGTTTAAAAGACTAGATTATAACCCCCCCCCCTCTCCAATTTATTTATTTATTTATTTATTTATTTATTTATTTTTAAACTAAAGTGCCTTGGAGCTACACAAAGACAAAATGTCAAGCAGCGCTGTAGCCAGTGATTCTGGGTATCTGGCAAATAGAGCCTCCCCTTTGTTTCCACGTCAGAAAGCATCACCTTAAACAGCCAGCTGCTTTTCACTTGACATATCCATCAACTCAAACCAAATGCTGAACCCTTGTCTCTCTCTGTCTGGTTTGAGCATTCAAGCCCCCTGAGGAAAAGGAGCCTTCAGCATTGACATGTAGACAGTAAATTTTCCAGGTCTGTTCAAGAGATAGTTCGGATTTTTTTACATGAATCTCTATTTCATCCTCACCTCCAGTGGCGTGCGATCATCACTGACACCCCTGGCAACGTTCTGTGACACGAGTTCTGGTCCAGTTTTGCTCGAGAGGAAAATAGATGGCAAGTTGGCTGGGGTCAAGTAAATAAAGCGGTTTTCTTCTGAAAACAATTTGTGTTCAAAAGAGTGATACATTTGCATCACAAAACTTTGCCCTAAAAAAAAAAAAAAGTCAGATTCCATTACCGGCGGGCACTATTTTTCTGTTCGTTCGTATCACTGCGCGGCGCCCCGCATACAGCTGATAGACGCGCATTAATCTACAAGTTGTTTGTGTTTTCGAAGGCGGAAGGTGCGACTATCAGCTGTCTATCAGCTGTCTACAGGGCGCCGCTCAGTGATACGAACCTAAAACGAACAGTATGGCAAAATAATGCAATGTTATTTTTGGAAGGGAATGAAAGACTTCCACTTCTGGGTCATTGATTTGCTTGTATTTATTTGTTTCAGGCAATAACAAAGCACACAATGGGTATCAGGTTCCACCAAAAACAAAAACAAAAAAACAACAACCAAGAAACCAACAACAAAAAGAGAGCGGAAGGGAAAAAAAATACATTACTGTATTATATAAAATGTAGCTTATTTGCCACCATCCAGGGAATGATTACTGACTTAGGAGCAACTCAGTAATGTGTTTACTAGTAACCAGTCAAAAATGTTGATCGCTAGCTGCTTCCGCATAAGTAACACAGAACTTCACTGGACGTCCAACTACTCACGGTAGGTTACGGGTGACAAAGTAATGCAGGCTAATACAATGCATGTTTTGATCCCAAAAAGCTGTAGGACTAGCGCTGCTCATTCATGGACGTCCATGGAGTATGGAAGTCATGCGCTGTGTGCATGCACCATGCACACGCTTACTCCAGTATTATGTTGATCTGTGCTTTGCGAGAGAAGTGCTTACGTCATTCAAGTCACCCACTGTAAATGTTATGCTAGCCGACCGGAAAGAGTGTCTAAAAACAGTTCTTGAGATAGGAAAATGAAATGAAAATGCTACCACCTGTCCTGGCACAAAGCTTAAAAGAAGACCACAGACTCTCGGGTGGATTCGGAGGCTGATATAGCACGGACTTGAAAAATAACTAAGGCTACTGATGCTGAAGTGAGAGTGAAGCCGGAGGCGGTCATCTTGCATTGCCACACCTACAGTAAGTTCAATCAAATCAATCCATCAAACGCTATTTATAGTGCACCTTTCATACGTTAAAATGCAACTAAAAGTGATAAAACATCCATAGTATAATAAAAGATAACACACCCCTCACCCTAAGTTGAATACATTGACTTTTTCGTGAAAATACCTGTGTGTGGCGTATAGTTGTATCAATACAGCAAGTGTGGGGGAAGCTCTAAATGCAGATTTAATCAGTAAGAATGGGAATATAAATTACCACTGAGCGGCAGTAACTCAATTAAGACTACATCATGAATATGAATGCCTTTTTCTACTTCAGTCTACATCCCTTAGTCTTGTTCTTTTTAATATCAGTGACTTGCTGAAGGACAGTTCTCTCTCTCTGTTCTGCTCTCAAAGTCGACTGTTTCAATCAGAAATTAGTCTTAAGATTAGTCTGGAATTCCTGTCCTCAGCCATCATTTGATGGGACACCAAGGATAAATGTAAATTTAGGACATGAAGAGTGTTTTCGGTTCATTATTCATCCACAGGAATGGAATTTTAAGAGAGAACAACTCATGTTGTCCACTGTTTCTGTAATGAATGGTGCTGTTGTTTTTAGAAATTTTAGTTATATGGACTCCTTGCTATGTCAACCATTTGGGCATGGAGTGAATATATATATATATATTGTCGAATGAGGTAAGCATATCGCAGATAAGTCACAAATTTGTTAACATATTCAAACGTAATTTAAAAAAAATATTTTGGTAAAGTAAATATACAGTCAGTAATATGTATGGTATAGATCAGGGGTGTCAAACTCATTTTAGCTCAGGGGCCACATGGAGGAAAATATATTACCAAGTGGGCTGGACCGGTAAAATCATGGTATAGAACTTAAAACAATTAGCGTCAGTTATACAGATTTTTGCCTTTTTCATGTCAGCCCTAAATAGCGGGGTTCAACTGTAAATACGGTATATTCTTCCCAAAAAAAAAACCCCCACAAATTCAAATGATACGTGGTAACACTTTGCCCGTTTGAGTTCCAAGCGTGTTATATCTTTATATGTTGTTCCTAGAATTCGTTGTATGGCGCAGTTAATGAAGTTACAGGACGTTAATCGACGTCAAATGTGTTTGTTAGCAGTAGCGGAATGTGTGTCGTATTCAGCACGTTTATGTTTGATTTATGTTGGTCTGTTTTTATTTTATTTTTTCAACAAACTAAAACTTTAGGTTGTGTGTAAAATAATGACATCCAGGTCAATTATATGTACAGGTTGCATTGCTCATCTGATGATTGCTTGTGAAATTATTTATATGTTATGATTTTGATCTGATTGGGTGGTCCGACGTTACTTTTTTTTTTTTAACTTCATAAAATCATATTACGGGCTGGATCAAACCACTTTGCGGGCCTGATACACCCCGCGGGCCGCACGTTTGACACCACTAGTGTAGATATTTGAAGAAAGCAAAGGGGGAAAATCTGTTTGTATCAATTTAACAAAACTATCAATACAGTGTATGTACTGTATTCTATCAATAAAACAGTAAGTATGCCCTTGGCTAAGTAAAACAACTGTCCTCCAGTTTTTGACATCCAACTCATAGTTTTCAGGACTCTCTTTGAGTTGTAAGAGGATTTTCTTGTGCCCTTCTCCAATCCCATGTCTTTCACCAAGTTAATAATAATCCCAAATTAATATTTTGAGCCAATTATTTAGATTTACCCTATTACCATTATAGACATTATGCGTATTTGTGCCATGATGAAATTATTATTATTAATTATTTCCGTTTTGGGGGACAGATCAGTGTCACGCAGCGTAACACCACCCCACCCCCAAACAACCCCACCACAGGCTAAGGCACACACAGTCACAATACTGCCAAGCCAACCGTTAAAACCAGTGGTCTGGATCTTGCCAGCATGTTCCTGCTGGCGCTTGGCCGTCTCCTCTTGCGTAGTGGCCAGCTGCTTGTTTCCTCTTGTGGAAGCAGAGCCTACTGTGTGGACTTACACCATTTTTATTTGTGTGTATGTGGTGCATGGAAACATCGTTAAACACCACCCTCCCCTTGCACAATCGTGTGCTGATATCACACAGAAATCAAGTGCCTCATCCAGCTAATGTAGTTCAGCAGAACTCTTTGCTTGAAGGCTAATTTAATTCTTGATGACTCTGATGAAGACATTATAGTAATAAGGAAAGTAGGAAACCATACCTCACACCAAAACCATCCTTGGGGAGGCTTATCTTGGACAAGCTTTGTTCGTGTTGTGTGCTGGAGTCGGATCCCAAATGCAAACACAAATAAGATTTTATATTTTTATTCACATTGAGAGGCAGAACCTATGAGAGCTGTACACAGGAACAGTTGAGAAATAATCCGGCAAAACACACACAATTCTCAGACCCTTAAATAGACAGTCAATCAATCTCATTGGTTGTGGCTAGACATGTGAGTACGAGTATCCATCCATCCATTTTCTTGACCGCTTATTCCTCACAAGGGTCACTGGGGGTGCTGGAGCCTATCTCAGCTGGCTTTGGGAAGTAGGTGGGGTACACCCTGGACTGGTTGCCAGCCAATCGCAGTAAGTACTAGTACTGACATGGAATTCTCTGATTGGCTGTTGACTCCGTAATTACAGATAGTTCCTGACATCAACAAATGTCATATAGTCCAGACATCATATCGCCAAAAACTAGTTGAAACTGGATGCTGTTACATCAATACCAAAACAGACACGTAACGGGTCGAGAACTCTGGTGCACGGTCAAGAACTCTACTCAAACTTAACCCAGGCGTGACCCCAGACCTGCATGACCCCTGCTCGAGGCATGCCTCATCCATAAATTGTAACACTATTTTGGGATGCAAAAACAACAATCATTCAGGTGCATTGAAGAGCGGCATTTGCTCATCTTGTCGACAACAATCATTTGGGTGAATCGCCATCATTAATATTCCATTCAGTAGTCAAGTTTATTTATATAGCCTGTAATCACAAGAGTCTCTCAGGGATTTACATGCCCACAGTTGACAAATATTAACGACATCTCCTGATCGAACCACATGAGGGCAAGGGAAAACTTGAAGAAAAAAAAAATCAGGGAAAAATAAGAAAGTAGCAGTAATAGTGGACGTGAGCATGGCTGTGTTGTTTGTTTGTTTGTTTGTTTGTTTGTTTGTTTGTTTGTTTGTTTGTTTAAAGGTAGATCAAGGCCCATCAAACTGAGAACGACTTTCCGGACTGATTAATGTGAACGGCTACAGTTTGTTGTTTGTACAGTGTGACACTTCTTCTTATGTTGTTTAATTTTTGTTTCTTTATGTCAGATGGTACTTACTTGTTTATTATTATTATTATTATTATTATTATTATTATTATTATTATTATTATTATTATTATTATTATTATTATTATTATTATTATTATTATTATGTCCCTGCGCATTGAGTTTTGTAGCGTGAGTGTCATGACTCGGGTCATGCAGGAGTAATGTTTGGGTCTTGTCTCATGTCTGGGGTCATGCGTGGGTTAAGTTTGAGTAGAGTTCATGACCGTGCGCCAGAGTTCATGACCAGTTACGTGTCTGTTTTGGTATTGATGTAACAGCATCCAGGTTCGACTAGTTTTAGGCTACATGACATCTGGACTATGTGATGTCAAGAATCTTTAATGCTATGTGGGACAATCTGTAATACTATGTGATGTATATGATGTCAAGAATCTGTAACCGCGTTATGGTGTCAACAGCCAATCAGAGAACTCCATGTCAGTACTGGTACTCACACGTCTAGCCACAACTAATGATATTGATTGACTGTCTATATAAGGGTCTGAGAATTGTGTGTGTTTTGCCGGATTATTGCTCACTGTTTCGCTGTGCTTCTCCGCTGCCCAAGAGGGGCTTGGCGTGTCGTGATTCTCGATGCATTCTCGTTGTTTTTAAATTAAGTCAAGTTATGTGAATAAATAGTTAAAACCTTATTTGTGTCTGCACCTTGGGATCCAACCTCTCAGCACACAACAAAGAGCAAGTGGGCACACACCTCAGAGTGTTTGGGAATCAGCCCCTAATCGTAAGAGCTTCGCGCACATTTAGAATACCTCATTCCTCTAATTTTTTTGTTTGTCTTGCTTCAGAATCACTTTGTGCAAATTTGTGTAGGATGTACTCTTTGGGGCCTATTCACTAAAGGTTTGTGTCACCTTTGCACCGTGCTAACCGTCAAAAATGGAGCAATTAGGGAGCGCCTAATTCACTAAACACGTGCAGAAGGGGAAATTCGTCACTAAGTGCTCTGCCGAACAGATTGCGTCACGGTGCGCCAGTGTTATTTGTGCATATGTAAATTAGGTAATTTGCATAGATTTGACGCAAAATATGCCCACCCCAATGCAAATGAGACTCATTGATATGCAGCGTCTAATTCACTAACGCCAGCGCAAATAGCTACACAGAGTTTGCATGATAACGTTTTTGGAAAGCATGTATTAACCAGCTGCAACCTCGATCCCAGGATCATGACAGCAGTGCGTGCCATTTGCAGCACAACATCCACGGCAGATCACGTAGAGAGTAGAGAGAGAGAGGGGGGGGGGGGGGGGGGGGGATTTCCTGTGTTGGTTTAGGACAACATAACCTAACCCGGGGTGATCGGCAATGGCGGGGAGGCATTTTACGATCATTTTTACGTACCGGATGCATACTGTACGCCCACATCAATCTCTGAAAATATATTTTTTAAAAACGATCGCACCCATAATTTGTACTTTATGAATGAATGACGTTTGTCGTCCTCTCTGCTCTGTACAGCTTAATGGTGCTATAAACGCTTACACTCGGTCCAACCTCTTTTTCTGATAATGTCATCTTTCTCGCAACTGTTACTATAACAACCATGTTCTTGGCGCAAATCCATTGCCATGTGTGGTAAATCAGGTGCACATTTGCTCCAAGCTGTCAGTTTTGTGGGCGTGTTTGCGCCGGTATATGATTAGAGCAATATCCTTAGTGAATAGGTGGGTAACTGGGCGCAGACAGCAGGTACAGTTGTGGTGCAATATTTCGCGCTATTACCGACGCAGCGCATTTTTAGTGAATATGCCCCTTTGTTTTTGTTTCATTTTGATCAGTATTGGCTTATTCCTGGTGATGTTATTTGTTCTCTTGTCTTTCCTTTGTGTTTTGTTTATTTTGTTTGCTTATTGCCTCATACTATAGTTTTATTTAGTTAGTTACTGTTTTGTTTACCAGTTTGGCTCTTCTTTGTATGATAATTTGTTTGTTGTCATCGATTTTTTATACCGCATCTCCTGTTCAGGGTCATGTGCTATCCCAGCTGATTTTGACACAAACAAATTATCATTAAATCTAGACAAAGCAAAGGTCACAATCTTTGGCACTAGACAAACACCAACACAAAACAACATTAACTCAATTGAAATTGAAAGAGTAAACAAAATAAACAAATCTCATATAGCCTTACCTTATTGTGTGGAAATATGTAGGGTAATACATAATACAAAACTAATACTGAATCTGTCTTTAAGCTACAAAAAAGAGCTAGATGAGTTATTAATTGCTCACATTATCTACCGCCAAGCAATCTATTATTCACTAAATTAAATACACTCAAATTCTTTGGCCCAGTAGAATTTAAAATAGCACAAATGATGTTTAAAGTATACAATAACCAACTTTGCCATAGTATTCAGAAGCTGTTTGAAATCAGAGAGGGTTGCTACTCAGACCCGTCACCAGAGCCCAGGCTTAAGGGGGGCACATGAAATGCATGGGCGGGCCCAATTATTATGAATACCATATTGACAGCATTAACTTGCCCAATATATTTGGATAAATTTATGTAGCACTGGCGAGCATCTATCCATTGAATGGCGCCCGCTGACAGTATTATCATAGACCACATTTACAGTACACACACATAAAGTAGACTGCAGTTGCGTCGTGAGTACGTTGACGCCGCAGCCATATTGGATGAGGCAAAGTGAAGCTATTTGTAAAGATGCCTCCTTCTGTTTCTCCTTGGAGATGTATTTTCAAGCCACAACTCATTGGATTAATAAGGAATTATTATTACCTTTGATTATATTATCCCATTCAAAGTCAATCGTACTATTTTTGCCGATGTAATGGCAAATACAATTGCCACATCCAATAGGGCGGATGTGCTGACATATTGCTTCGAACGGGCCACCTGTTTGAACGGTGTCTGCAGTAGAATTAAAAAGAAAAAAGGAAAGCAAAATCCTACCTCATTGTAGATGCCAAAACGATATGTGGGTCCCGTAATTTTTTTTCTCCAAGTGACTCTTTAGTTGCCGACACGAAAGAAGTTTGTAGTATGTCCCTCCTCACTTGTCTTGTGCGCCAGCGTCCTCAGAAACATGCAGCTTCACTTGTACAACATGTACATGACTCTTGCATTGAACGCCAACATTGACATATTTGTCGCGTATGCGTATAAGTCAGCGTAAGGCATACCTAGCATTATTTTCAGTAAGACTGTGATGGCTGTTGCAGATAAGACTATCAATCAAACAAAACCATACCACTATTTCTTCATATTCTGACATCTTGCAAGAATGCCGCCAGAAAACGTTACTTGTACAAATGGCCTCCGTTGGCCGTAGCCGACGACAAAAACAAGAACAATTCGGCGAGTGGCGAGCATTAGAAGCAATGAACTGAAGCAGCCAACACAAACGTAACATACCTCCGACACCGCGAGACCTGTGTTGCGTTTACTGACACTCGGATATAAGAGTGCTAAACCGAATGAATGGAAAAATATAATAATAAAAAAAGGAGAACCATTTTAGACATCCATGCCTCAACTGGGCGGGCACAATCATCTTGGTGGGCGGGCACGGACCCCTATGGCCCGCCCATGGTGACGGGTGTGTTGCTACTATAGGTTAAGGAGCACAAGTGACTTAAAAGAAAAAAAAAATTATGAGAACAAACAAAGCAAATGTGTGTTTCTGTTTCATTTGGTTAATTTGTGCAACAATTATGAAATAGAATTGAAAACGTGTGAATCACTTGCTGTGTTCAAAAATATATAAATATACAAATCAGGTATGAACATGGGTGTAGGGCTGAACGATTAATTGCATTTGCAATTAAACTGCGGTTTGACAAAACGCTGTGATTTAAATGCTCATTGAAACAGAGCAAAAGGAAGGAAAGCGAGGGGGAGCAGGAACGTCCTGTAATCTAAAATAGATGTGATATTGTTTATTATAATTAACATTTTGTTGGGTAACACATTCATTGAAAAGGACCCTGAAAAAAAAGAATCGCATATATTGCAATCACAATTTTTGAAATTAAAAAAATAAATAAATCGCAATTAGATTATTTTCCATAATCGTTCAGCCCTTGTATATATGCATATGTATGTATGGATATTGTGTGCATGTGCATGCGTGCACACGTGTGGCTGTTTGTCTTTAAAGTCACACATCCTTGCCATAATTTAACAAGCTCTTGGCCACAATTATCAACCAACCCAATCTTATATATTCTGACTTGCTTGAATAACGGTCAGTGTAAAATGACATAAAGTTGTCAATCAAGCCCGAAGCGCAGTCACCTGGAGTCCCCACATTCTCCTTTTCGTCCTTTCAAGAGGTTTCCTCTGTACCAGTCATGCAAATCACCTGCTGGGGAAGATTAAAGTATTTAAATATATTTAAATGAAATTGAAATGTATTGAGATGAGTAGTACGGCTGCCTGCAAGCCAAATCACGGTGATTGCTGGGTGCATTCACAAGATGTATTTCACCATTCTGCTCCCTCTTAGGGGACATGCACAGACATGCAGCCGACTTATCTAACATATATTAATTATACGCTCACTGACAGTCATGCATGTGCTGATATGGCATTTTAGGATCCAATTGACAGGGCTTTTTACCATTAATCATGACCCCAATTTATGATATGGCATGAATGCAGACAAAGCTATTGAAGCAAACACTGATCCACCAACATTTTTTCATTCATGTAATTCTTTCCATCACTCCCATGTGATTGAATGCACACATGATTTAAATGTCATTGTTGCATGTGTGTATTGATTGTCGTCCGGTGCCAGTGTTTTTATACCAAGGAGCTGCATTGTCTAATTCCAATTGCTTACATTATATCCAATGTCCCTTTGTATGTCTTTTTATGTGACAATTACTCTCTAAGTCTGTCCAAAAACATGCATGATGACTTTAAATTGTCTATAGACGACCCTAGCGAGGAACAGTGGTGCAAGAGAGTGGATGGATGGATGTTAGCTACTTGCACCTGCTGCATGCTGACAGCTTACTTGCTATACTTTTGTCACGGTTGTTGTTTTAAGGGACAGTGTGTAGAATTGTTCTTGTTTTTCAATGTTCATTAAAAAAAACATACTATTAATTATAATAATATGCCAGAAAATTACACATATATATATATATATATATATATATATATATATATATATATATATATATATATATATATATATATATATATATATATATATATATATATATATACATATGTTTCGCTATGGATACCCGAAGGAGACAAACTTATCGAACCTGCTAATTGGTGGTAGACTATCGAAGTGTGGTCTTTCTGAGGCACAGTCGTGTGCATGCTTCGAAATGCACTTCAAACTTAGGTAATTGCATTCTGTTAGTTCATCACTAGATGGCAACAATTTTTACACGCTGTCGCTGTGTGTGTGTGTGTGTGTGTGTGTGTATGTGTGTGTTGTTGTTTTTAAAAACTCATCTGTTTACTATTAACGGCTAAAGGGATCGTTCGGATTTTTTGACATGAATCTCTATTTCATCCTCACCTCCAGTGTGTGCGATCTTATCACTCTTTTGAACACAGATTGTTTTAGAAAAAAACGCTTTATTTATGTGACCCCAGCCAACTCGCCGGACTATTTTCTTCTCGTCCAACACCGGACCAGAACTCATCTCACAGAACACTGTCAGGGGTAAGTCAGTGCTGATCGCATACACTGGAGGTGAGGATGAAATAGAAATTCATGTAAAAAAATTCACACTATCCCTTTAAATTCTGGTAATACCCTAGGCCAGTCATACTCGTTGTGCAGCATGCGGCTTATCTAATCTTGGTTGGCGGCTCAAGTGGCAAATTAGGACCATATGAAAACACATTCAATACATTCCTCACTTATTCCGCTTATTCCTCACAAGGGTCGCGGGGGGTGCTGGACTGGTTGCCAGCCAATCGCAGGGCACACAGAGACGAACAACCATCCACACTCACAAGCACAACTAGGAACAATTTGGAGCGCCCAATTAACCTGCCATGCATGTCTTTGGAATGTGGGAGGAGACCGGAGTACCTGGAGAAGAACCACGTGGGCACGGGGAGAACATGCAAACTCCACCCAGGAAGGCCGGAGCCTGGACTCGAACCCGAGTCCTCAGTACTGGGAGGCGGACGTGCTAACCAGTCATTCACCGTGCCGCCCTTTAAATATATTCTATTACGTAAATATATAATGAACATTAAGTAACAAATATGCAAATAAACACATGAAAGTATCCTTTCATCACAGTTCATTATTTCAAAAAGATGGTAACTGTCAAACATGACAACACAGCGCGTTACTGTCAGTGTTCCAGCTTATTCTAGCAGTGCATATTACAATGTGAGCTAACGTGTTACACACAGGACACAAAATGGATCGATTTGTAACCAAAGAGAACAAAATCTGATGGAAAAACGTGCAATCTTGAAAGGAACAGTGAGGACAATAAGTCTGAAGAAACAACAAATGAAAAGAAAAAACTTGTTCTAACGAAGCAACGTGGAGCACCATTTCATATCCGCACATCCAACATTTAATGACATTTATCCGCCTGGCAGTGAGCTGAGAGAAAATTGGAACAGCTAAATTTTTCACTTTGTCAGCAGCAATATCTTCTTCACAGAACAACTTCCACTGCTGAGTGTTTAAAAGAACACACCACTAATACCTAATTTTCCAGTATTGCATTAGACAGTGTGTATAAGAATAAAAGTGCAAATATCTCTGGCATCTTATTCCCTGAATTAAAAAAAAAAAAAAAAAAAAAAAAAAAAACATTAAGCATCAAAATAAGAACATACCAACGCCATTATTCTAGTCACTTAAGGGCAAGAAATATGCCATCTTCTATCTCAACTACTCCGCCAATTCTGTTCAGCGTAAAATCCTCCTCAGCACGTCAGGTTTCATGTCATTCCGTGTGGGGGTGGAACGGTGGGGGTTGACCTCTCCTAATGTGTACTAAAGCGCACTTAGCCACAACATGTAGCATGGCATGGCAGAGTACAAGTGAGCCGGAAGTTTACCGTCCAGGGTAGGGACCGTCCACAACTTACATTTCCAGGGTGAACAATGTCAATGGTGACCTGACTGGTAATTTGAGCCTCTGTAACACGCAACTTGCAAACAGTCCCTAACTTCTACTCGCTGAACACATCCTCCTTTTCGAGCCACACTTTCATTTTCACTTTCAGCTGGACACTGTCATGATCCTGCTCTCAGTATGTGCGTTTTTTTCAGCGGGCGAGTGAAGGGGGCGTGTCCACCTGCTCCACACCTGAGGCGCGTTACCTCAATCAAGAGGTCTTTAAGAGGAGTCCCGGCACGACAGATCATTGTCGGATTATTTCTTGCACGCAGCCCTTGCTCAAGACGTTCTCTAGACCTTTTTCCTGAATCTTAGTCTCGTGTTTCTAGTATAGTCTTGTTTTGATTTGATAAGTTAGTATTTTTCCACGTGTATCTGCCACGGCGCTTTCTGTTTTGTATATAGTTAGATTGTAGTGTGTGTTATTGTAATTAGATAGAACTAGCTTGCGTTGTAAGTATTTTTTGTTAACCCCTGTTTCTCCTTGCCTTTTGCAAGTGTTTTTTGTTATTAACTTTTCCGAGTATTGTACTCGCTCTTTATGTTGTTTTTTCCCCTGGCATCTGAGCCAGCGTTTTGCGTTTTGGTGGGTTTGTGAATAAACCTCATCTAAATTGTATTTTCCTGTCTGGGCCTACATTTTCTGGGATCCACTTTTTCACCGACAGCAGTCGGTATGTCACAGACACAAATGTTTGGCGAGTCCTCCGTGGCTGTACTGCTTTTGAAGAAGTGCTACTTTTCTTTAGGGAGTAATTCCCCCTTTGATGTCCGCCATGGGACACAGTAATTCCTTGTGAGTCTGTTTGTAGTCATTGGCTGCCATGTTATTCTATGCGTGTTTATAGCACGTGATGATAAGGTGACTGTCCAAAAATAGCCAAAACTTTCCTGAATGCATTCATAATGTATTCATTAAAAGTACTATAAAATCATAATCGCTCAACATGAATTGACATTTTTTTTAGGGCAAGAGTTAAAAATAATTTCACAGAATAGCTGGCTAATTTTTCAAAAACCTTGTTATTGCTTTAACTTTAGAAATTGCATGGATTTTAGAGCAAGCAAAAAAGGCATTCGCCGACTCGGCAATAGTAACTGTTTTTTTGGCTTCAGCAGAAAGACTGTCACCGATGTTGCTCAGTTGTGGGTCTGGGTGAGGTTCTCGAAAGAAAAGTCTTTCAGAGAAGAAATCTGTTTGCTTCCACTTCATGTAGGGTTGCCAATAGGGGTGGGAATCTCTGACATGAGGCCGATTCGATATGTATCTCGATACACAAGTTGCGATTCGATTGAAAAACGATTATCTTTCAGAACAGAACGGTTCGATACGGTTCGATTAAGTTTGGGAACGATACAATTTTCGATTCGATACGATTCATTTCAATATTCAAAACTTATCGTGACATTTGTTGCTTGTAAACATTAATCTTAAAACACCACAAATTTTTACAGTATCTACAAATGTGTAAAAAAAGAACAACAATGTCTTCTATATTTTTATATATTGAATCAATTATTTAAATGGACCGGAACAAAGGGCTGGGCGATACGACTGAAAAATTTATCAGTTTAAATATTTATTAGTTGTTATTGACAGTTATAATTTTTTATTTTATTTTTTTTATTTTTTTTTATTCAAAATCAGGATCAGGAAAACAAAAGGCTGATAATTCAATTTGAAATATAAATATTTAACCTTTAAAAAGACACCAACACAATTAAACAGAATATGTCCACATTGTGAAGTATTTCAGAAACATAAATTTAAGACATGAAATAAGCCTACCGTCCAGCCAAAAGAAATAAGAAGCCACCTTATGGAACAATAAATCTATCAAGCACATTTTAACAACTTAATATATCCAAAAATATTTCCAAAAGTGCATTTCCCTTTTTATTAACAATTTTTGTTTTTAACAATTTTTGTTTTTCTTTGCCATTACATTCATTTTTGGTTAATGTATGACATCTTTTTTGTTTTTTTAATCTGAGACACGATGATGACCATGGAATCACTACTGTTTGTTTTGTTTTTTGGGCTGTCGTTCATTTTGAGTTTGATGACGTAATTGCGGGCACGTCTCAGTTCCCTGCTGCTCATGCTAGTTGTAGACATTGACAGGGAGCCACAAACTGAGAAATGAGATACTTGCAGTGTGCTTTTAGCATAGCTGGTGTGTTGGCTGTGGGACATACCTGTGTCGTTTGAATCCATGCATTGGATCGTCACGGGAGTTATTCTTTTTGGCTCGCGCGCAGTACCAACGCCGGCCCGGGACATAAAAGTGCACCGAGAGGACTCGATAGCCATGGGAAATACCGAGATGTACGGCACCGGCTTCTGCTAACTGTCTCCACTGTTGCATGTTGTCACTCCATGTGCGCGCGCTCGCCGGTCGCGAGCACGGCGTTGTCGGTAGGCTCCCCTCCAAGGTGCGTAACGTCTTTGCATTATGTTTACAACATCCGGGGAATGAATCGTCTCTGAGCGCTACTTTGCTAGCTCTCTGTAAACAAGGAAGTAGCTTGAATAGTGCTGCTACTGAAATGTAAACAAAACAAGTAGAGCACGGTGCAGAACTCTTGCTATTATGAAAACCATAAAGCCTCACTCGCAACCGATTCACAGCAACGCGATATCCGGTCCACAGCTTTACAAGCAATGTATCTAAGGATTCCCGGCGGATTTTGTATCGGTTGACAAGTCTGCTATCGATACGGCCGTTTAGCTCCCCTTGACGACCGATGGTTCGGTCGAATCGTTTTTTTGTCCCACCCCTAGTTGCCAACTGTCCCGTATTACCCGGGATGCCCCATATTTTTGGGCTAAATAATTATGTCCCGTATGGGACCTCAAAAGTCCCGTTAATATAATTCTCAATTCTTACACGAAATGCAGCAAATGGCATCTTTGCCATTTTTGGACCACGGCTGCTCCTGTAGGTTGACAAGTGACAAGGAAGTTTCTCGTAGCCAATAAAATGAGTCGCTGGGTGTGACGTTATGTGAAGATCTTGCAAGGTGAGAGAGAGAGAGAGAGAGAGAGAGAGAGAGAGAGAGAGAGAGAGAGAGAGAGAGAGAGAGAGAGACAAACACACACACACACTTCCTGGTTTCGTCACAGCTTCATGTCGCCTACACTCTAAACGCCGATCTTAATACGTCAGCTGCGTACGTATCAGCGGGAGCAATACACGATGTATTCTCGTAATATTTATGAACAAATACTGCGAGAATTTAGCTTGCTGGCAAGTTTCGCAATTAGCGCTCAACACAGCAAACCACACTCTGCAGGTCCGAGATCAGCTAAAACGGCAATGTCACTAAGCACGGCACCTGTCAGCCAATCACAGGCATCAGGCATCGTCACGTGCATTTGTTGTAGCGGTTCATACTGCACAAGTGGCTATTGGCAAGTGTGTCTATTGATGGTGCTCCGAGCATGAAAGGCAAAGACATGTCTTGTTGGCCTTATGAATAAAAGAAATGCCATACCCAAACTAAACACGTGCCCACTTTACCCGAGCCACCACCAGTGATCCGCCAAACACTTTCATCTTTGCACCGGAGTTGAGAGAGTATTTCCTTTCGTAACTGGTCTGTAGTGACATTTTAATATAGACAATTAAGGAGGTAAAATGGGTGCAAAAGTGACACATATCCGTAACATGAAGCAAGTGCCCGTACATAAAATGCACATACACGTAACTGCATATTTGTAAATGTAAACCATGAGGTGCAGATGCGTAATGAAGATTCATAGTTATTAATAAAAAAAATAAAAAATAAAAAAAGATATCATGGGAATATTTTCTAAGTGCACGGATACAAATCACCAAACACGAGCTCTCGAATCTGCAGTTGCTACATACTGCTTTGATCCGCATCTAAATCAACGCCAAAATGGGTGCATAAGTTCCACACACTCGTAGAACATGATCTGTATGCGTGAGTGTTGCAAAATACTCTTGACAGCAAATCTGTCTCTGGGTGTTCAACTTTAGCAATTGTTTTTTTCTCAACCACATGGACACGAGTCATCAGTTACCAGTGCACGAATCTGCTCTTCTCAATCACTGCTTAGAAAAAAAAAACCCAACAAAAAACATTATACTTACTGCCGTTGAGCTCCATCCTAAGACAACATTTCTTTTCATTGCTATGCGGATAACAGGCAGATCTGTGTCCTGCTTAGTAAAAAAAATACACTTTCTCATTGAGGCCACTTTTTTTTTTTATGTCTGGAGGAAATCAAAGCCTGGACGGCTTTAAATTTCCTGAACTTTAATGAAAATAAAACATAAGTTAAAGTTATGGTCTTTGGTCCCAGTGGCCCTTCATGATGTTTATTCTATCTATCTATCTATCTATCTATCTATCTATCTATCTATCTATCTATCTATCTACTTACTTACAGTGTTTGTTTTGTTCTTGTGTTACTTATCTTTACTGCATGACTGATTTCTGTTCCATGTGCAGTCCAGCACTTTGTACACAGCAATGCTTGTTTTAAAGTGCTTTTATAAATAAAGTCGAGTTCAATTTAAACACTGTTATAAACACAGTTTGGCTGTTTGTCCTCTCATTGGACAAGCAAAGTCAACCGACATCTCTTCTTAAATATGATGTACATGGTGTATACAGGGCGGCACTGTGTATGACTAGTTAGCACATCCGCCTCCCAGTGCAGAGGACGTGAGATCGAGTCCGGGCTTCGGCCTTCCTGGGTGGAGTTTGCATGTTCTCCCCGTGCCTGTGTGGGTTTCCTCCCACATTCCAAAGACATGCTTGGCAGGTTAATTGAATGCTCTAAATTGTCCCTAGGTGTAATTGTGAGTGCGTGTTCGTCTGTGTGTGCCCTGCGATTGGCTGGCAACCAGTTCACCTCGAAAGGCTCCAGCACCCCCGCAACCCTTGTGAGGAAAGGCGGCTCAGAAAATGGATGGATGGATGGATGGATGGATGGATGGAGGGTGTATACTAAGGCTGGGTATTGCCAACAACTTCACGTTACAATACGTATCACGATACAGGGGATACGTGTATCGCGATACGTATAATGATACGTCATACGCATAGCCAAATTATATTTTTATTGTTGCATAACAAAAAAAAAAAATGTACTCAATGCGCTTAACATTAAAACAATGTTGTAAACAGTTTGCTTCACAGATCATGGCATAACTCCAGAGTCAGCACTCAGCAAGTAGTATTAGTTGTAACGATTATCGGCCGGTTGTAACTTTTTGCAACCTCAGTTTCAAAGGAACTCAACTCCTGTGTCCTGGACATGCCACCGTGGGGGGTGGGGAGGACAAGAACATCCCCCACAAACAGCCACACATGTTCTGACTGACACGCGCACACGCACACAAGTCAGAACAGTAAAAGCCTTCTTAGAAACTTGACTTTCTAATTTTGCAACAGAACAATGAATTATGAAATGTTATGTTTGCCATTTGTGAAATGTTGACTCCATGAAATGTCATGAAAATGTTCCATTGCAGTGGCAGATTCTCCACTAAACTTTCATGTGTATGCAAGTTTTAACAGTGTAAGCTAGGTAACATTTCATTTGAGGTATTCAATTGTACGTGTTGCATTGATTGAATTCTGACCTTAGAATCTCAACAAACATGGGATCCAGATTCAATCTGATTAGTCTCTACCAAAACCCTCTCCAAGCTGGTAACTTTCCACTTTGGTCTTACCGGACCCCTGCTGTGAAGGCCGCCGCCCTCCCAATTTAAAAGCTCGCTCCCTGCTTGCTTCTTTCTCTTTTGGCTTCTCTTTTGGCTCCCGCTCTTTTCGCTGCTCTTTTGGCTCTGCTCTCTTGGGCCCCTGGCCCTTCTGTTCCTGCTCTCCCCGGCTGCTAGACAAAGAGCTAGCCCAGCTAGCTTAACCTCCAGCACACGGCAACGCACGGAAGCCATCGCGTGTTGCGACACGCTGCTTTTGGTCCCTGCACAGGCTCAAACGGATGGTGCCCTTCTAGGCACCCTGAGGCCTCAACCAAAAAGGGCCTCTTCCCAGCCGGCAGGTTGACCCCGTGACGCTCAGTTGGCCAGCCGGACGACCTGTCTCTCCCTCTCCTGAACTGAACCTTCTTCTTCCCTTCTTCAAACGGGCTTGGCGAGTCTCCATCCAGGATCCTGCTTCTCAGACCAACCCCATCTGTAAGTGCAACTATGCAGGCCTTCGCCCTAGTACAAATTGGTGCAAACTAGGTTGATTGTGGGTCCCATGTTGGTTTGATTTAAGGAATCCATCACCTTGGTTAAGACTGTTTCTCTTTTCTTGTTTTCTTTTCCTTTAATGATTTCATTATTTTAGTTCTCGTTTTATTTCCTATCATAGTAGTTAGTTTTGCTTCTTTAAGTTCCAAGTAGATTTTCCCACCTAGGTTAGAGAATAAACGTGCACAAAACTCAAAACCTGTTTTTACTGTGTGTGTGTGTGTGTTTCATCAATTTATAGTGACCTCTAAGATGAACAAAGAACTCACAAAATTGTAGTAAGGGCACAACCTTCATTTTAATGACTGATTCAACGAGGTTCTCATCTGTTATCCTGATAAAATTATCAAAAAGAGATGTGGTGCTCCGCAGGCAAGCTCAACTTAATTTAAACATTAAGTCTCCTTCAATTAATGAACCAATTGATTATTAATTTAATAATTAACAATTATTGATTTAATAATTAATTGGACCGATTTCCCTTACATAGTCAATGACAAAAATCCAAGCAATTGGCAAAACTAGAAATAAAGAATATAACACTGACCAAAATAAACTTTTCTGGCTTTTTTTCTTTTTTTTTAACCAGACTGCAGTGCAGTTACAAGGTAGTACATGCTACCTTTGAACACGAGTGTTAATAAAATAAATATAACCTAATTCAAACTAAAACATCACCTTCTTTACCAGCAAGTGCAAGTGGAGTACATGTGAAACTATTTCCCATTCTGGAGAAATGTGGTGGCATGTTAGCGTTATGTACGACTGTGTTGCCTTCGACGTCCACCCGTCGCATGTTACGGCCGCTCTGCTTTGCTTCTGAAATTGATTTGAGCACACGTCTTACTTCAGCGTATAAACGAGGCACAGCAGTTTCTGTTATGAAGCGACAAATGGGTATTGCATGGCGGGGCTCACATTCTTCCATTAGCTCTCGGAAGCCTTCGTTTTCAACTGAGCTATACGGGCGTAAGTCTTTGCATATGTAGGACAAAGGTGCCGCCGTGATTTTTTGAGCCTTTGGTGATGTTGAGGGGAATTTCGTCCGAACACCCTCAGCTGGATTGTTTTGCTCTCCTGCTAGTACTAGCAATTTGTGCTAGCGGCATGTCGGCGTGATGTCGGGTTCCATGAAGACGCAGATTTTTTTTTTTCCTTTCCTTTTATTATTTTTTTGAACATATAAACAGATGAACAGCAGAAATAAAACAGAAAACAACAACAATCAAAAGAGAAGAAAATCCCAATAAAATAATCATTCAATCAATCATAACTTACATGTTCAAAAGGGAGTAGGAAGAAGTTAAAAACTTATCTAGTCCTACCCCTTTTACTCAATATATTTAAACTTATATCATTATTAATACAATTTTAATTTACTAATTATTAAAAAAAAATAAAAAAATAATAATAATAATAAATGATATATATAATCCAAGTTATATATATATATATATATACATATATACATACATACACACATATATATATATATATATATACATATACACATATACATACATACATATACACACATATACACAAGTGCACTTAACATATTCGCATTTACCAAAAACATATATACATAAATTTACTAAACATATACCATAATACCTATCTAGATCATTTACACATACTCACATGTACATTTTTCATATTCTGGTCTGACATAGATAATTTTTTTGAACTTTACTTTTAAACATTTTTTTAAACTCCAGCATTGAGTCACAATTTTTCAGAGCAATTTCCAAATGATTCCACAGATCAACACCTTTTACAGATACACACCTTTGCTTAATATTTGTTCTTATTTTGGGGTTTTTGTACACACTTGTACCCCTTATATCATAAGGACTGTGTCTAATTTCAAATAACTTCTGAGTACTGTGGCAGAGTAAATTGTTATAAACTTTATACATTATTTGTGCTATTTTAAAATCCACCAAGTCATAAAATTTCATTGCATTTAATTTAATAAATAGTGGATGTGTTGGTTCTGTATATTTTGATCCATTAATAATTCTTATAGCTTTCTTTTGCAATTTGAAAACGGTGTTAGTATTTGTTTTATATGCCATTCCCCATAATTCCACACAATAGGTCAAATATGGTAATAATAGTGAACTATATAATATATATAATGATTTCATGTTTAAAACATCCTTACTTTTATAGAGTATCCCTATGATTTTTGACATTTTCCTTTTAACAGTTTCTATGTGTGGCTTCCAACATAATTTATCATCGATAATAACTCCAAGGAATTTATTTTCATTCACCCTTTCTATTTCAATTGAATTCACCATAATTTTAACTTGATGAGTGATTTGTCTAGTGCCAAAAACTATGAACTTGGTTTTATTTAAATTCAATGATAATTTATTTACATCAAACCATTTTTTTAATATATTCAATTCATACTCCACAGTAGTCAGAAGCTGCTTCAGGTTTTCTCCTGAACAATAGAAAGTTGTATCATCAGCAAATAAGACACTTTTCAATATTTTTGAGACATAGCAAATATCATTTATGTACAGTATAAATAATTTAGGGCCAAGCACAGACCCTTGGGGAACTCCATGAGTGATCTTCATGTGTTCTGATTGTACATTATTAAACTGCACATACTGATATCTATTTTCCAAATAACTTTTCATCCACTTATAAGCTAAACCTCTTATTCCATATTTATTTAATTTATTCATTAATATAGAATGATCTATAGTATCAAAAGCTTTTTTTAAATCCATAAAAATCCCAACAGTAAATTTTTTATTATCTATTTCGGTAGATATTGCTTCTACAAGCTCCATGACTGCCATTGAGGTGGTCCGTTTTTCTCTAAACCCATATTGGGTTTCACTTAAGAGCTTATGTTTCTCAATAAAATTATCCAATCTATATGAAAATAATTTTTCTAGAATTTTTGAGAACTGTGGCAACAATGATATTGGTCTGTAGTTATTAAACGTGTGTCTTTCTCCACTTTTATGAACAGGAATGACTTTGGCTATCTTCATTTTTGATGGAAATATACCAGTTTTAAATGATAAATTACAAATATATGTAAAAGGTTGTACAATATATTTCATAATACTTTTAACTAATGTCATATCAATGTTAAGACAGTCAGTAGACTTTTTATTTTTTAATGTTTTCACAACATTTAATTTGTAGTATTGCTGCAGTACTTAACTTTCATCCAGCAGTGTTTACAAACGGCGTGTGTCATGTCCAAGTCCGGCTTTCCTTGCAGTTTATAAAATCCATAGTGCTCCCAAATTTCTGATTTGAATTTGGCTGGCAGGGACATTAGTTTCTCACTTTTTCCAGCGTCTTCATCCATGTTTTCTTCTTCGACTCATAGCAGCCACCAGCTACTGTCTTCCTGTTTTCTTATTCTACTTTTAGCGGCGATTCTCGTTTACTGCGAGCGCTGGTCGAAGGAGCAGCTTTCAGAGACGCATGGGAATCGTTATGAATGAATGTGCAATATCGATTCTGATGCCTCCATATCGATATATGTATTTCAAAGAGGCCCGCAAAGATACATTGCCGTATCGATTTTTTCAGCACACCCCTAGTGTATACAAGCCCAATGGTCCTCTAGGCAAATTCCCCCTTTGAGTACCATTTCCAACTATTAAGTGAGGGGTGGAGAGAGAATCTGGTAGCGGTTTGAGTTGCACTTTAACAATTAATAATATTAAAATACTTTTATCATGTCAACAGTTGGATTCTGGAAGGGATTATTCCAAATAAAATGAATCACCTTGCAGTCGAACTTTACAGTACTCAACTGCCTGACTGATGTGTGCACGCCAACGTCTAATAAATTTGCCTTGTAACTATAAATTACAATCACTTGGAAGTATAATGTAAATATGGTACATCCATTGAGATTATGAGCTTTTTGGAAACACATTTTACCTTGCTACACAGTTACAGAATGAGAAGATACATAAGACTGAAATGTTGAATTAAATACTGTATATCATTTTTATCTGATTTGAAATATCAAACCCTTACAAGACTTGCAAAATGTACAGTAGATCAATTTTTCTGGGTTAAATTTCTACAATAAATGTCAATTGTGGCGCTTTTAGACTTTATATGTGTTTTTACATCTATACAACCCTGAAGAAAAAAAAAATACATATTGCAAAAGCTAATGAAATTCTCTTGTTTTTCCTCATGTGCCTCATTTTGTTAGAGACTATAACTTCTTCTAATATGGTGTTTTAAGTTTACTCTTAATACAAGAAATGTCAGATATCTGGATTTGTGTGGCGTGCTACTAAAGCTAATTCATGTTATTTATATATATAATTTGTAGTAACTTTGATCTCCTGACCTTTCATCGAGTTCCATTTTATTCGGCACTTAAGTTTATGAGTTTATGTCTGTTAAATTGGCCGGAGCTGTAACCTGTTTTAATAGGGTTATAAAGAAGGTGTAAAGATTTTAGAGGTCTCAATTGATTCATCATTGCACAACCACCGAACTGACACCAGCTCTAGACAAAATTGATGCATTCCCAAAACTGCGAAGAGACATACATTCTAGCACCTGCATTCTAAAATCGATGTCACTTTACAGGATAGTAGTCCATTAGCTGTATGATCTTCCATCAAAAATACAATAAATACAAAATATAAACATATACAATTATATATCCATCTATTGATTTTATATAAAACTTGTCCTTGTAAGGGTCACAGATCCCAGCTGACTGTGCAAGAGGCGAGTATGTCCTGAGCAGATAAAAAATAAAAAAATTTAAAAAGATAAACAAAAAACAGCCGTTATGTCATGAGCTGGAGGTTGGATCCCAAAGCGCAGACACAAATAAGATTTGGACTATTTATTCACATCAAGAGGCGTGGAACAAACTTGACTAGACGAGAAACAAAGAGAGTTGCACAGAGGACAGTGGTAACAGAAGTAATAATCCGACCAAGACACACACTTCTCAGGAGGCTTGTAGCTAGTGGCAGGCAAGGAATCGATCTGATTGGTTGTGGCTAGACATGTGAGTAACAGGACTGACATGGAATTATCTGATTGGCTGTTGACCAGGTAAAGGGATTAAAGATTCCTGACATCACATAACATCACATAGCCTAAAACCAGTTGAAACTAGATGCTGGTTACATCAGTTCAAAACAGACACTTGTTACATCAGTACATAACAGACACTTGACCTCACGGTCATGAACCCAACTTAACAGGTCATGAACCCAAACTTAACCCTGGCCTGACCCCACACATGACAGTTCTCACCTACAGTCATGTCAAAGAATTGTGTATTTCCAGTTAAACTGACAGACACCATAGTTGTTTGCCGCAACAGATGTATTCAACTTTTAATGGAAATTGTGTTGCAATTTGTGTGATTGGCAGGTCTTTGTGTTGGTATTAGTCTGCCTATAACTGATTAAAGTTGCATTGTCTTTTTTTGAAGTTATCCGTTTGTCTTCTTGACCACACAATAATCCACGGTGAGTAATGGACCGTCGGCAAATGAAGCAGCTTGATTAACTCCCCAATATACACTGTGTCTTCACGAATGGTCTCTTATTTGCACTAATGGTATCTCTAAAGAGCTTATGTGGGCAGTTTGTTGGGAGTGCAGCCCAAAGCACGTGCTGAGGAGGCTGCTGCAAAGAAAAAGCTCTGTGGGAAAGATGCCTGGAATATAGTTAATGACTTGGAAGCAAGCTTGTTTAGTGGCATATGCAGCCTCCAAGCGGAATAATGTCTCTACATGAACACTTCTGGCTTTGCTGTAGCTCTGTCTGTTGTACACAGAAATAGGCAAAAATACCAATCAGTTCAGACTCAATTCAATGATTGTTGATTATTTTTTAACTCATTTTAATTTAGTGAATGCTTATTTTAAAATGTTTTTTTAAGCTTTAACATATGCAAATCAAACACCATGGATGTGGTAATCTGAAGAAAAGAAGGGACAAAAAAGCTTTAAACGTGGTGCCATCCAAGAGCAAAAATTGGTATTTTTGTCTGCACTCCAGTGACAAACCAGACCCCATACGTGTGTTCTTGGACGGCAATAGTAATACTTATTGAAAAAGATTGTGCACACAAAAACAGCAAAGTGGAATGACTTAGTACATGTAGATCTCCAGCACAGCCGCATTGACGATTTGACGAAGCTTTACAGCTCGTGCATCACATAAGACTGACTCAATACCATGAGCTTTTTTTATTTTTACTTTTGTGTATATATATATATATATATATATATATATATATATATATATATATATATATATATATTTTTTTTTTAAGGAAAGTATTGATAATATCACTAGGGAAACAGCGTTTGTTGAGGACGGGTACCTATTTCAGATTAGACAATCTCAGACAAAATATTATGTAAAAATAGAAAAGTTTTTAATCAGATTAATCACATCTTATAATTTTGATTAATCATGATTAATCACTTAATTGAAAAGGCTTTTTTATCAACAATTTTTGCCCGCCAAATTTAAAGAGCACCTGTTACGTAAATTTTTTCGACATTTAATGTTATAAGGATATCTTCAAAAAATTTGGTCCACTGCACACTTGTCTTTTTCTAATCAGTTAATTACTTGCATAATTTAAAATGGAAAAAAAATACAGTGGTACCTCTACTTACGAAATTAATTGGTTCTGGAAGAAAGTTCTTAAGTAGAAAAATTTGTAAGTAGAGACGCATTTTCCATTTAAATGCCCTATCCGTTCCAAGTATCCCAAAATTCAGACATAAATGTTTTATAAAGCATAAAAATGCATCAAAACATGTAACAAATACATGTTCCACTTAGATTATTGCACAATAAATGAGAGTTGTGCGTAATGTAAAAAACAAAGAATAGAGTAAAGAATAAAAATGATGGTCATTTACCTTTTTAACAGCTGTCGTCATTGTTTTTTGCCCTCTTTGGTTCATGTTCTCTCTCAGAAGTGTTTTTTTGCCTGGTGTTTTGTAAAGAACTGATGATCCCAAGGATGATTTGTTTTTTGTTTTTAAAAACAATGCTTCGTTAATGTCCAATGCAAACATCATCTTAGTGAGCAAACGCCCGACTGGTGAACACTTTTTCTGGCCGATTCTTTTAAACAAATTCTGAAACATCATGAAACTTCCAGTATGGCGAGGCATCTTTTTTTCCAAAAAAAGGCCTGTCTCGTGGCAATTAAAAACTTACTGTGCCTTCATCAATCACCAATTGTTTGAATTTTTGCACGAATTCGTCGACCGTTAGTTCATACATTTATGAAAAACTATCGGAACACCTCATGGGCCGCAGGATGAATGATGAGGACGCTGTATTGACACCAATCTAATATACGCTCATAGATACCTATGGTAAAGGTTCCTCTTAGCCAATGGGATGCCAGAAAGATGTACAAACACCGATCTAGTATTTACGTTCATAGATACCTATTGTAGGAAATAGCCATAGCTGAAAGTATGTTGTGTTCAGTAATGTATTTTTACCTTTCGTATCTAGAAATTTCTTTCGTAACAAGAGGCAATATTTTCCCGTTGAGGCGTTTTGTAACTCGAAAATTTCATATGAAGAGACGTTCGTAAGTAGAGGTTCCACTGTACCCCAATAGTTTGACATGAACAAATACAGTGGTACCTCTACTTAAGAAATTAATTGGTCCTGGAAGAAAGTTCTTAAATAGAAAATTCTGTAAGTAGAGACGCATTTTCCATGTAAATGCCCTAATCCGTTCCAAGCCTCCCAAATTTCAGACATAAATGTTTTATAAAGCATAAAAATGCATCAAAACATGTAACAAATACATGTTACAATTAGATTATTGCACAACAAATGAGAGTTGTGCATAATGTTGACACGACGAGGAGAGGTAGGACTCAGACGCAGGATAAAGGTAGGCCACAAAGGCAATAGGTTTATTTCCGGCCAACAGCTGTCTACTCTCAACTTGAGAGGAGAAAGGGGAATCAAAAAGTGGAGAACTAAAAACGCTCCACTGGGGAGGAAAAAACAGGCAAAAGGTACAGGGGACAACAAAAGGCGCTCCGCAAGGGAGGAAACAAGGCTCAAGGCAAAAGGGGTAACTAAAGGCGCTCCGCTGGGGAGGATAAGGCACAAAAACAAGGCAAAACAACAAGGTAACAGGAACAAGGACTCGAGGACTGTGGGATGCTTCCATGCACTGACTGTGACACTTCGGCACTGAGGGGAGAATGCAGGTGGCTTTTATTGTCTTGGTTGATTGGTGGCAGGTGGACATGATCATGGGCGGGGACCGGTAATTAGTGAACTGCAGGAAGGACAAGTGACCTGGGGTGAGAGGAGACTCAAAATATCAAAGTAAAACAGGAAACATGACTATGAAAATAAAAGCATGGCCGTCACGCCGGTGGCGGCGTGACAAATGTAAAAAACAAAGAATAGAGTAAAGAATAAAAAAAGATGGTCATTTCCCTTTTTAACTGCTGTCCTCATCGTTTTTTGCCCTCTTTAGTTCATGTTCTCTCTCAGAAGTAGTTTTTTGCTTAGTGTTTTGTATAGAACTAATCCAAGGATGTTTGCTTTTTTTTTTTTTTTTTTTTTTTTTTTAAATTAAAAAAAACAAAAAACAAAACAATCCTTCGATCCTTCAATCCATCTTAGTGAGCTATCACCAGACTGGTGAACACTTTTTATGGGTGATTCTTTTCAACAAATTCCGAAACTTTAGGTAAGTTTTTCCAAAAAAGGCCTGTCTCGTCGCAATTAGAAACTTACTGTGCCTTCATCAATCACCAATTGTTTGAATTTTTGCATAAATTCGTCGGCCGTTAGTTAATACATTTAAATCGGATCGGAACAACTCATGGCCCAAGGGATGAATGACGAGGATGCTGCATAGACACCGATCTATTATCTATCTATTATTTACGCCATAGCTGAAAGTATGTTGAGTTCGGTACTGTATTTTTACCTTTCGTATCTTGAAATTTCTTTCGTAACAAGAGGCAATATTTTCTTGTTGAGGCGTTTTGTACCTTGAGAATTTCGTATGAAGAGACGTTCGTAAGTAGAGGTACCACTGTATTCTGAATGTCATACGCAAACATTTATTAAATGCTTTACTTTAATGCATGTAGTTATGTTTATTGCTCAAACACAATCTCTGCTGCCTTTAATGTAACCATCCGCTGTCAGATAAAGGATCATCTGTGGTTAAAATGAATAGTGTGATTAGTCTGAGTTAATACATGATTAATGCAATATTTTTTGTGATAATTAATTAGTTAACATTTTTACTTTGAGAGTACTAGTGCTGTTATATTTATTTATTGATTGATTGATTGATTGATTGATTGATTGATTGATTGATTGATTGATTGATTGATTGATTGATTGATTGATTGTGTATTTCAAATTAATTTCTACCCCAAATGGGAACATGGAACCAATTACGTTTGTAACTTGATGTTCCACTATTATATGCTGTTAATGTGCTGTTAATTACTTCCATGAAGACAAGGTTGACATAACATTATTGGGCACAGCACAGTGGGGACCCTCTGCCCCAGCATGCAGTCGTATAATGAACTGCAGTTAAGTGGCAGGAGCAGTAGGAATTGGAAATGAGATCCTGTGTGAGTGAGTGAGTGAGTGAGTGAGTGAGAGAGAGAAAGAGAGAGAGAGAGAGAGAGAGAGAGAGAGAGAGAGAGAGAGAGAGAGAGAGAGAGAGAGAGAGAGAGAGAGAGAGAGGGTGTATATGGGTGTATATATGATAGTGAGACCAGCCGAGGCTGCTGATTCTCTGCAGGAGCCTAGAGGCCAAACCAGCACTTTAGACACATCCCGCCTGAGGGCTTGACTGAAATAATAAATAACAATATTTGATATTTTATGATTAGTCCTTACACACTACAGTGACAAAGGGAACGATCCAGTTTTACAGTTAGATGCAGCAGGCTCTACAGGAATGTTGTTCCATAAAGCTGATATGTTTGATGTAATGAGGGCAAAAACAATAGATTGTTTTTTGTGAAATAGTCTATGCACTTGGAAACTGTGCCAAACTTGGTTTTAACTGGTCTCAGTGTGCCAAAAAGTGCAAATAGGTCGGAAAAGATGCAATTCATACAGCAATGGAAGGTCACAGCGATAAAGCAGTTTCGCTCTAGTTATGTGCCAGAGAGGCCGAAATCTAACATTACTACTTTGTGTTATATTACATTTATATTGCTGTCATTGTATTTCATGAAGTAATTAACTAATGAAGTAAAAACTGCATTTCAAGGGACTTATATATAGAGTTATGGAGTTAAGGACCTCCGCAATGATTCAAACATTGGCACTTATTTCATAGATCTGGACTTGAAATTGATGTCAGTAGTAAAAACTGACCTTGCAAATTGACTCAGTACTGATTGTAGGCTTTTTTTCTGACCGTATTCAGCAGTTTTCAAAACAGCTACTTTTTATGACCAAAAGGTGTGAACCTGATAACATCAATGTGGGAACAAGGCCAGCAAAATACAACTGTGAACTTATTTGCTTGGTGTATATATATATATATAGGGCGGCACGGTAGTCGAGTGGTTAGCACGTCCGCTTCCCAGTTCTGAGGTCTCCGGTTCGAGTCCAGGCTCGGACCTTCCTGGGTGGAGTTTGCATGTTCTCCCCGTGCCCGCGTGGGTCTTCTCCGGGTACTCCGGTCTCCTCCCACATTCCAAAGACATGCATGGCAGGTTAATTGGGCGCTCCGAATTGTCCCTAGGTGTGCGTGTGAGTGTGGATGTTTGTTCGTCTCTGTGTGGCCTGCGATTGGTTGGCAACCAGTCCATGGTGTCCCCCGCCTACTGCCCAGAGCCAGCTGAGATAGGCGCCAGCAGCCCCCGCGACCCTTGTGAGGAATAAGCGGTCAAGAAAATGGATGGATGGATGGATATATATATATATATATATATATATCCCGCTACCCACTGTAAAAAGCATTGCCATCAGCATTTCATTGAAAGTAATAATATCCATTCAAAACAAGATAAATGTATTGATTTTATTGTGAAAACTATTTATTTTGCGTTGACAGACATCAATTTTGATTTCGATGGAACTAAAAATACATCCAAAGGACCCAAATAACATACTTGATTTCCTTCCAATTAAATGTATTGTCTTCATGCCCTCTGGGTAATATATTTAGTTTGAGTCAAATGGACTTGTACATGCGCATTGAAAACGACAGCACATCAGTACCACCATGGCACTATTGTACATGGGCTCTGGATGGCAGAGTGGTTACTGCCGATTGCCTCTGATGCAGGCGGTTTGGGTTCGCTTCCCCACCTGGGAGATCATGTTTCTATGTGTGAGTGAATGCACTTTTAAAACAAATGGCTGTACTGTATCTGGAGCCATTAAAGCTGTACTGTATTGTTGGGTTTTGAGTGAGTGTTTAGAATTTGGTAGCTTGAAGGTCAACACTACTTTCAGAAAGCAGTCTTTGATACGATATTGAAGGAATTACACTGCATGTTCCACTCGGAGGAAGACCCAGGGATGACACTGGGCATGACGATATCTCCCAGCTGGCCTGGGATCCTGAGAAACGCTGTATATAGTGGCTGAAAAGAGGGAAGTCTGATCTTCTTTGTTTAAGAGGGGTAAAACTTGTTACAGTGCATTGGCTGGTGAGTCAAGTTAGTCGGGTCAAGTGTGAGGCAGGGACCTTGGTCTGATATTCGACTCCAGAAGCTACCTCCACCAGCGTAGTGATGGGTCCGGTGACACCGACGCATGTAACAAGTTTGTATAGGAAACCCCGTGTCAGTGCGCATAGCGCTTTGTGAAAATCACGTGATCGATACAGCTGCTATATCACTCATCGATATCTTGTTACTGAAGCGTTGAACTTCAAAAGGAAGTGCCGAATAGGGTGAGCAATTGTCCCTAGCTTCGCAGGACACAGTCGCTTAGATGTTTAGTAAGTTTGTGGACTTAATTCCACTTACGGTACCGTGTGAAAATATAGGAGGAGGAAAATGGTGCTGGTTCATCCCTCTCAAATTGGAGAAGTGAGGTGTGGGAGCTTAATTAATTACATGCAGGGTTAATCTAACGCCGATCAACTGTGAAATAACACCTACCCTTGACATCATTTAATTCTGACAATTATAACCATTAGGGACTTAAAATAATTTTTTTTTTAAATTAACTCTTAAATTTTAACACTAAAATACTTGCTGTGCAGAACAGTAAAGATTAAGAGTCAGGAAATCAGTGTGAACAATTCTCACAAATACAAATAAGAGCCACCTGGCCTCTGTTGGGAAAGCAAATTGATGAATGTCTTTGTTGTTGAATTTCAAATTTGTTCTAAATTACACTAAAAATACAACAATTGGACATACAGTATTTCAGCAAATTCCAAACCAACCATCTTTCTTCAGGGGAGGAATAAAGCCACAGCTTAATGTCTCAAACAGTAACGTGAACGGATCTCCTCAGAAGCCTTTGAGTGCTGGCCAAAATGACTCATCTTTCACAGTGAAGGAGATTTATAGATTGTCATTTCAGCACTTTTCCTCCACATTCTTTCTTTCTCCAATCGCTCATTGAAGGCCAAACACCAGATGGGGGCTAAAACAAAACAACAGGAACCAGTTTGTCATCCTTCACAACTGCCATCTTCACAACAAATGACTGCTAGTGTGTGATCAAATGGGAAACTCAGCAGCTAAGGTGACTTTTTTTTTTTTATACTGCACATCAGAAGTGGGGTACAATAACAAAGCCTCGATGCTGCAATTTTTTTTTCCAGGAACAAACAGTAGCTGAAATATCTTAAGGATGCCCTTCAGGGGCCTGTTGAACAATGTCATTTTAAATCAGATTTTACCAACACTGACTTACTAATACACTTTTCACTTTGCCTGTAGTACTGCCTGCAGTACTTTTTTTTTTTTTTTTAAACCACACAATTTTGTTAGTCTTATACATTTTAGCTTTAAGCTTACACTTTTTTTTTGTCAACAGTGGATTAAGATGGATGGATTTTATTTGCTACTGCTGCTGACTAATTTGTCAAGATTAATATAAATCTGAGCTCATTAAAGCCACATTTGTTTAATGTTGTCGTGTCAGAAAACACATCAGTCCAATTTTGCATTTTGATATTTCAAACCCCAATAGAGTAACCTCATCTCCATCATGAGGATTATGTTTCTGAGAAACATAATGGGTGTCAAAATTATCCCGTTATTATCTCGTTAACTAAAAGTGCCTTTAACGGCATTAATTTTTTTAACGCTCGATTAACAACTACTTCCTTATTTGGAAAGCCTCGAAGAGAATTCCAGTCGCGAAGCAGCAGAAACGTTCACGTCAAAATTACCCAATAGAAATGCACTGTACTGCACTGGAGCTACAATACACAATGTTTTAAGGGGCAGAATGTTCGAGTGGAGGAGCCATTTGGACCGTGTAGCACTTCCACCAGTTCCCTGCTTTGACAGAACGCGCTCGGTAGCACCAGTGTTAGCGATTAGCACAGCGGCATAGTTGCTACAGCTCTCCAAGAGGGAGCCAAGAGCCGAATGGATGCCGTCTTGTCACTTGGAGTGACTCCAAGCCACTTGATCTTTTGATGTGAGATGTATATTATTCAACAACTCCAAGAAAGTCTAACATCGTCTTCTGTTTCGTTGCAGTAAAGCACCGTGGGTGAAAGTGAAACTGAAAGTACTATCGATGTGTTGGCTTAAGAGCGGCTTCACAGCGCATCCATGAATTTAACAAAATAAAATCGTCCGACGTCGTAAAAAGGAGTCACTATAACACAATTTAGCAGTAATAAATTAAATTATACTGCATATATTTGTGGGGACTGGCGTCAAGGTGTATTTTACAATTTTAAAATGTGCAGAAGATCGCAAGTTACTTCTTGTTTAAAATTATATAGTTCTTAATGTGAAAAGTACACATTGATCGTTTCTGGTTCTCATGCAGTAGAGAAACTTCATTTTACAATGCACATCTTATGGAACTTAACAAAATAAAAGCATTCAGCGTTCCGCAAAGAAATACACTTACACAATTTTGCAATAATAAATTTAATAATGCATATATTTCTGGTAACTAGGTTGTATTTTGCAGTTTTAAAAATGTGCATAATTTCACGTTACTTCATGTTAAAAATTAGTCAGCCCTTAATATGAAAAGAAAAATGCACTGAGCTGTCATCATTGTCTGACAAATGCAATTATGCCATGTTGTAGTGAAAGAAAAATGATCAACACAAATCAGTCACACTTGTTTTTGTTTTGTTTTTTACTGTACAGTACATATTTTTTAATTCAATTGTTATGTATCAATGACCAAAAAATAAAACCATATTTAAATTAGAAAAAAAATGTACATTTTATTGAAAATTTAGATATAAATTGAGGTATAAAATGTGCGATTAATGTGCGATTAATCGTCAGTTAATTATTGAAGTCATGCGATTAATTCCGATTAAAAAATTTAATCGACCGACACCTACGAAAACACCAATCCTGATCCTCGAGGGCCAGAGTCCTGCATGTTTTAGATGTTTCTGTACTCCAAAACACCTGATTCCTATCATCAGCTTATCAGCAGGCCCTGAAGAAGTCTGATAAATCTTTAGAATCAGGTGCGTTGGAGAACGCAGGCATCTAAAACCTGCAAGACTCCAGCCCTCTAGTAGGCAATCCTGCCCTTAGGTGACATGGAAGCAAAAATAACAACTGCGTTCCCTCACAAACAAAACTGCGTTACCAAGCAATGACTGTGAGGGAACGGAACGTTTTTGTGAGAGAACGAATGTTTTTTGCAAGGGAATGCTGTTTCTGTTGTGCTAGTCTGTCCCCGACTCCCCCTGTTTGGTTTGTTTCTTTGCCACATACACGGCAAGAGTTCCTTTTATTTTTTTGAAAAGCGCGCCCACCGTGGAAAAGCATCACTGAGCTGGCAGACACTTGATTGGTACTGTTGCCCATTGAGAGCAACTGAGGGTTGAGAAAGTTGCCGTTAGTTAGAGCCACAGTCTGAAGTCCTGACTCACTTTTATAAAAGTGCTGCTTTTTCAACTTCTGCCATAATATTTTTTTCCTATTCCTTTTTTTTTTGTTCATCCCAATTTGTTTTCCTTTCTTCTTTTTCACAAAACGTTTTCTTGCAGTATACATGTACAAGTTTACTGACTAATCTTCATCTTAGTATTTTCTAAATTAGAGCAAAAAAAAAAAAAATCACAACAATCGACCGATAAATTTGTATCGGGATTAATCGGTATCGAATCGAATCGTGACCTATGAAATGTGATACGAATCGAATGGTCAGGTACGAGGCAATTCACACCCTTAATCATCTCTCCCAACTTATGTGTCATGAAATTTGCTCCTTTTGCCTATAGCAAGCGGAACACAGTTCCACATTAAAGCTTCGAGCAAAGATCTGACTGTGTGAGTAGCATTGAACCCTGACAAGGTCTGTTACTTTGACAAGTCAGTGTCTCTGAGGTCCAAGGCTTTCTGACAGCTTTTGCCCTGTGATCCAGAAAAGCAGCCCTTCCTCAGCCTGCCAGTCCCTGTACATTTCACAGGGCAGCCTGATAAGCAAAAGCAGGACGATGGCCTCTGAGTTGAGTGATTTGACGTCCTTATCTCAAAGCTCTGCGCCGTTCTTGGAGGCAGTTACCACAAATATTGATTTTTGCCCCTTTCTCTTTTCCCTATCCCTATCTTGACTCTTCGGTATCATCATATCAGATTCAAAGGCCTGTTCAACATTGATAGGAATTGATTGCTTGAGACAAAGCTGCCAATTCCTATCTACAGCATTTTCTTCTTAAATCCAGTGTTAGTATGTTAAAGCCCTTGAGTTGAAATTGATTTTGGGAAAAAAATAAAATAAAATCGATGCACTTCAGTGAGTAAATCTGAAACGAAAAATGGAAAATACTTTTTATTGGCTCTGACATAAGATTGTTGTAGACATATCGTGACCAGCTTTTTCTTTTCTTTGTTTTCTTCTGTCATCCATTATACTGCTTTTTAATTTAATTTATAATGGGGAGCTTGCTCCCATCAGGGGTTGCTACGGCAACTTGTGCTTTTTTCAACTCAAAATAATGTAATAATTAAATAATTGAATAATTAAAACTCAAAATAATAAGTTTGGCAATAATCCAGAGCTTGGTGATATTGTGTAAATAAGTGGACTTTTTAAATTTTGAAGGGATACTTGACTCATTGAGCTATTTTCAGCAGTAAGAATTTAACATTTTGTCCAGAATTAATTTGATAACTTCATTATTTTTCAAGCACAATCAATACCTTTAACACATAGAGTTCCATGCAAGCCTGATGTTAATGTTATGAAAAATTGGGGCATTCCGTCAATATTGACGCAAAAGGTCCGTCAGTCCGTCAATGACGGATGCCATGGCGGACACCCATTTCACTGAGGGAATGATGGTTAAGGGTTGACATTAGAATGCCGTTCGGCTTGAAATACTGACGGTTTGACGATAACGGAAGGGTGTTCTGACTTGACGATTGCAAAATGACGGATGATCAAAATTCATTGACAGGAAAACTTTGGAGAAACACTGTTGTGTCTTTGTACTGGGACTGAATTGCCTAGATGGATAAATCAGAGAAAAGAAGGACAAAGCCCACAAAGAATCAGTGGGGATAGCAAATAAAGCATTCTTCTCTCTCTCCCTCTCTCTAAATCCCTATCGCTACTAGGAATGCAATAACGGCAATATCGGGATATCACGATATTAAAACTGCCACAATACACACGTTTGTTTAAAAAAAAAAAAAAAAAGTCAGTGATTTCCATTTGTGCAGTTCTAACACACTGGTGGTAATTTTTTATTTTTTTTAATGCAGTTTAATTTTCACAAGGCATGTTTTGGCCCTTCTATGTTTAAAATTCAGGTTCATGGTCAGATGAAGGGGCACGTAATATGCTTGTGAATCCAATCAATATGTGGAGGAACTCAATCTGTGTGTGCATTAGCAAGTGCCTCAATATTAAGTGTTATTAGAGATAGCAAGTTGTTTATATGCTTTGCTGTAATGTACAAACGCACAATATAGTTGTTGTTTTTTTGTATGAGCTAACTTTTTTTAACAATATTGTGACGTTTTTTTGTATCATCAACCTCCCCAAAATATCCTGATAATTATCGTATCGTGACCTTCATATCGTGATATCGTATTGTGATGTTTGGATATTGTTACATCCCCAAATCGCGACGGGATCATGATGGTAGTGCTTTGTGCAAACCAAAGATAGGTGTCAGGGCTTTATATTAAACCATTCCACTGCTTGGGGATTTTGCATGGTCTGACACATTTCAATGGATGATTCTTATTTAAATATGCAAAACAAAACATACAACAACTTTTCAGTTGTTAAAAGTGATTGGGATTGTTCAGGCAACAAATTTGCATGTTCACCCACATTGTTGTTGAGCAATGGAATGACCTCGAGGTGGACATTATACAAGCCTCTTTACTATCCATTTTTAAAACCCAGAGACATTTTATCCCTCGGCTTTCAATCCAGCGA